>NW_027185374.1:9080103-9362603 GCF_022577435.1 Embiotoca jacksoni
CTTTCCCTTGGCCGCAGACACTCTGCCCGGCCCCGAGTGCAAGAGGCCATGTTTCGCTGTAGTGCTGTTACAGGGCTTTCACAGCATGCGAAAACAGACACACACGCTGGGGTAAGGTCGAACGTGAGCCCCCCCCCCCCCGCCCCCTCTGTCGGCGAACAAGAGCTGGCAAGGTGAATGTTGCGTGTCTCTGCATTGGCTTGCACATGACAGATGGAGCCCAGGTGCCATTAGGCAGACAAACGACGGCTTCATTAGGACGTGCCACTGGCAAGTGATGAATGCTGCCCTCTCCAAGCCATATTTGGAACGAGATAAAAACTGGGAAAGATGCTATGTAGGTTGCTCAGAAGGCAGCTTTGTTTTCCGTTTCAAATCTGTGCTTTTAGGGCATGTTGAAGAAAAAAACAGAACAAGTGTATCAAATGTTTTAAATTACATCAAACAGCTGAAATGCAGTCAAAGACATTTTTAGGCGATTAACCTCAGTATGCAGAGTTTTTTGTTTAAGGACACTGGGATGGAAGCCAAAAGCACCATATTACTGTTGTTACGTTTGATGTTTCACAAGATTGCTATTTACGTGTATTCCAATTCATTGCATCCATACAAAAGGTTCAATCACCTATGTGTTAGAAAATCTGTTACGAGGAAATCAAACCACATGGCAGAGACCTGTTGCATAATAAGAGGAGCTTCTCCGCACTTGTACTTCTCTTTCCAGTCTGAGGCAACTTTATTGTTGCCTCCAACACTATTTGGAGGTAGGACGGGAAGCAGAGGGGGCGTCGGGGTTGAAGTAACAAGGGCGGAGAGAATGGCAGGGAACAGTTAAAGGGGAAGGGAGAACAGGGAACAAGCTTGAGAGAGATCACGAGAGACACGAGCGGAGGGAGAGGCTCAGAGGTGGTAGTGTGTGTGTGTATGTGTGTGTGTGTGTGTGTGTGTGTGTGTGCGCGTGTGTGTGTGGAGGGGGCGGGGGGTGCCACGGGCCACAACGGCTCTCCCTCCACACTCACATCCATGTGTCACCTCACCGTGTTGCAAATTAGGCTACACATGCTCCCTGGAGATGTCAGAACATATATCTTGATGGTTGGCTTGAATTTGCATAGGTGCACTGTGGTCATCTCTCATCACACAAAGATTATTTGCCATTAACAGGCAGGGATCAGCATCAGTCAATGGAGAATTTCATATTTAATATACATGATTTAACAGAGCTAATTTCATAGACACCTTAAATGAATAGTTTGACATCGTGGGAAATACACTCATTTGCATTTTTAAACAGATAAGAAAACCGTTTTGTGGCATGTTAATAAATAGCTGGCCGGCAGTTAGCTTAGCATAACAACTGGAAGACTTGTGAAAATGTAACAAAATTTGCCCTCCACCTCAAGACCTCTTAACGACAAATTGAATTTGTTTAATCTGTAGAAAACACCGGGACGTTATGAGCTGACTGAAGGATGCAGGCATATGTTGTCACCTTTAGCTAAGCTAAGCTAACTTGCTACCTACAGTATTCATTGTAGCTACAGACAGGAGACTATTAATTCAATGTTTTCCCCCCCAAAAAAATCAATTAAATTGAAAAAAAAAAATCTGCAAATAGAGTGGATATTTTTGCCTGTGCAGCTGTCTGTTTTCCAAAGAACTAGTCAAAGAAGGAATGAAGGAGGAATAAGTAGAACTTTGTACATCATCTTGTAATATCATATTGAGAGCTTTCCTGGCAAATATCTGCCATTACTGACAGACATATTACTCAGTCGCTGGCTCCTGTTATTCCAGTAATATATGATGTTTCAGTCAGAGTTTTCCCTTGGAAACCCTGCTGTAATTTAACTTCATTAAATTTGTAATGTTAGGGGAGAACTCATGAAAGGGAACTAGAGAGCTGAGTCTGCCTTGTGATTTCCTTCCTCCCCCCCCCTGCTGCTCCAGAGAAAATGTGTGCTTTGATGTGCCTGAAAGAAGCAGGATTCCACATTTTCTTTATAAATTCTTTCATTTGTTATCTATCTCGCCTGAACAATTTGAAACTAAAGTCACCTCGAGATGCACTCGGGGATGACGAGCACACGATTCACCATTTATAATTGTTTGTTTCGTACCCTCTCTGTCTCTCTCTCTCTCTCTCTCTCTCTCTTTCTCTCTCTCTGTCTCTCTCTCTGTCTCTCTCTCTCTCTCTCAGTCTTTGGGTTTCTTTTCCAGCCCTCCTCTGTCACACTGTTCCATCTTGGGAGGCAGGTGCTTGGGTTGTGGTTAGCGTTCTGCATTGTGGGCTCTGATGGGACTGGCGATGCATTATATTGCGAGCCAGATATTGCCATGGCTGCAGTCAGACGGGCAAATGGATACTGGCTGTAAACCCTGCCCAGGGATAAAGAGAAAGACAAACTGGCAGAGCGAAGGATCAGCCGAAATGTTGGGATTGTGCCTGACACTCAACCCCTGAAACCAGCTAACTTCCTGCAAATGTGGGGAAACACATAACAGTAATAATCATCATTATCATCATCTCACGAGAAATGTTGATTAAAAAAAAAAGGAGAAAAGATATCAGCGGCCAACCAGCTGGAAAATCACACACGAGCACTCATTGTGATGCTGAGAAGACTTGTTTGCACATCATTCTGAGGTGTAGCCAGACATTTAATATGGCCTTTGACTAAAGCAGCCTCTTGGGCCCTCTTTGAAAGTGGGTGGCGGTGCTGATCAATGGCATTTGTTTCCATTACAAAGAGCCATTACGGCAGTCAGACATGTTGCTTGGACGGCAGGTTTGCGCTCATTGGCACAAACAATTTGATTTGACCGGACAAAAGCCAGCCTGTGTGGTGGCAGAACAGCAGTTAACACCTCACACACACACACACACACACACACACACACACACACACACAAAGAAACGTGCAGTCAGATGAGCGCACGCATTTTCTCACTTTGTGCTGCGCTAGTGAGAGAAGAGTTGCAGTGGTAGCCATACAACTGTTGTATAATGGTAGTCAAAGATGTGTTCTACAGTGAAATATCATAGCACATGTACTTTTGATTTTGAGTTGGTAAAAGGGTCGAAAATTATCTTCGCCAAACTTGACTCCCTTTTCCTGTTTGACCACAATCTTTCCCAAATATTAACAAAGCATTTATGTTGACTAACAATACGTTAAATATTGATAATTTGTCAATCTTCAGCATTAGCGTAAAAAAAAAGTCAGCATTGCGTATTCTCCAGCAGACTTGTCCAACTTTACAACCTTACTTCAAGAGGGTTGTAAAGTTGGTGGACTTTTGAGATATCACCACCTAATCTAATCGTTAAGAATACAATGTGTGATTAATTATCCACAGTTCCGTGGATACCACTGGTGAACAAAGATTTTATCCTGTACAAAAAAAGCCAATGTTTCTTATGTGTTTTTGCTCACTGGATCCAAAACAGTTTTCAGAATGTTTCTGTCACTCAGTTGTTAAAATGGTTCCAAGATAATAGGAGCCCCTTTATGTTGACTATTGCTGGACAGTCAGGTTGTGGGTATAGGCGGGCGGGCATTGTGTTCTCTGGTTCTCAGTCAGATCCACTTCTAGTTCCTCCCCAGCTCGTCCAAATATGGTCACTTCTGTCTTTTGTGGGACAAAACAACATTACAATTGTGTTTCCCAATGTAAAAATGGCTTAAAAGTGTTGACAAAGTGTTTGTCAACGTGTTGACAAAAGATAAATTCCCAAGTAGTACTAATTTGGAAATCACAGGAGCATTATGTATGCATGAGTACTGCAGCTGCAGTAGCTTCACTGCCACATAAAATTAGGATTAAAAAGCGTCGGAGGTGTTACGCTGTCGTCCCTCTCCCCGAGCAGCATCAGCACATCTAAATGCCGCTCAAAGAAATGGCAAAGAAAAATGTTCAAAGATTCAACATGCTGATCTGTGTGACTTACATCTGACCTACTTTTCTGTACAGCTCGACAGGATGAAACCACACAGCCAGTCGCCAGCAATTTTCAGCTTGTGTCTAAATCGTCTGGAGCTCTATAGAGATCACAGCCGCAGCACAACTTGCTTTGGTCCACTTTGCACTGTCTGTGACAATCACAAGTCTTTCAGCCACCACATCATCGCCGTTGAGATTACAAAGCCAAAGGTTGCCCACGCTGGCTTGCGCGTGGACGTGCGTTCTCTTGTGTGTGTGCGCGTATGCACGCGCGGCTTTCCAAAGGAAGCACCCATGCAATGTCTGGCTCTGGCCAGGTGTTGTGGGGTGACGGTGGACCTATTTTCCAGCTGGCTGCTCTTGTTAGAAGTCTGCCCTGCACACAAATCGCAGGGATTGATTTTGCTCAACCACAGTAGAAAAGGAGGGCTGTGATTACAATGCATGCTTCGGTCAAACTTTAACAACTTTCAGAGACTGCTTTCCTCTCTCCCCCACCCTGAAAGAACTGTTTTAATTTTCAGACGATAAACTATTTCTCTCATGTTGCAAGAAAAAGCTTTTGAAGGGGAGAATTGTCCTGTGGCAAACATAAAGCTGCACCCAACACTGAATTGGTTGCAATTAGCATTATTCGCCAACATAACCTGTTGGTAGGTTCTGGGTATGGACATATTGGACTCTATGTTGCTAAGTAACAATCAATATATTCAACCAGAGCATCGTATTAAGTGAAGGTAGGGTACATCGGTGGCATAATGGGCTGATTGAAATATGAACTATACATTCACAACAAACAACCAGCGATTGTTAGGGAGACCCGTCTTCACTGGAGCTTCTTCAGGCTGTCAGCAAACACAACTGAATTTGGCGTCTTCTCAAAGGCTGTCAAACTGCTGTCTAATACGGCTCAGTGAGCTTAATGTAACTGAAGGTCTGTTCATTTAATGGCATCCCCACCAGATAGAGCCTGCAAGTTGCGGTTGGAGGAGATGCAGCCGAAGACAGCTGCCCTGGAGACCGAACACAACTCTCTTATCTGTTAGCGATTGAAAAAGAAAAGTCAAGTCAAGTTTTTGTTTTTTGTTTATTGTTTTGTTTCACGGGGTCTTTGACAAGATGGGAAAGAGATGCAGCCTCGAGGGCTTATAAATGAAGAAAACACAAACAATGACATGACCTATTTGACCAATTTTTGTTGTGGCCAGTTAAGTGGGGAGACATGAATTATGCCGGGTAAATCCAATTCAAATCCAAGCCAAAAGTGGTCTTTTGCTTAAGTTGCAAATTCTGCATTCTTCCCACCCGCTCGTGCCACGTTTGATTTCATTTGGACTCTTCAGGCTGGCTTTTCATGTTGTGTTTCCACTACAAAATCCCTGGATGCTTTCAGCCACATGAACAGGCTTCACCTGAAGGGCCACTCACGGAGCGTAAGGCCTTTACAGCTCGCTACCAGAGTGGCACCGTGTGTGCACACACTCAGGGGCTCATTCACTTCATGGTCTTCGTCCTTGAGCCAGTTTGGACAACTTGATTTCTTCCTGGATGTCTGGTGAAGAAGAGAAATGCAGCTTCTGATGAGGCTCCTACAGCCTGAGTAGTATCACTAAATCTTTCAGAAGGTATATGCATATGATTTCCATATTAATAGGAAAAAAATCACCTCCTGATACTGAGGGTTTTTCTCATTTATGGGGGCATTGAAGCTTTCTTTTTTCTGTTTATAGTGGCACTATAAAAGGCGGCTCCTTCTCAAACTCAAACAACATGTATCTCCTCGGCCTTCTGCCAGAGCCCTGTTATTTAGTCTTCAAAGCAAGGCAGCGTTGGTGTTGAAATAACTGTTATCAATATGCCAGGAACATCTGTTTCCACTGTTTTTTTTTCCTTTTTGTGTGTGGACTTTTTCTTTTTCATTTGTGTCCCGGTGTAGCAACAGAACAAGAATTCATAATTAATCCTGCACATATAATTGCATTTCAATCCATCTGGGTGCTCTCATGACGTTATGGTTCTGCTGCATCCAGATGTGTCTGCTCCATCATGGGATAATTAGCCTCGGCAAAGGCCTTCGTAAACGCAACCTGAAAATTAGAACAACGGAAAAACAAAAAAATGGAGGCAAAGTACATCAATCTGAGTCGCCAAACGGTTGTTTGGATTAGAGATGGGCATTACGACCGAAAATACTGTTCGATATTCAATGGGGACAATCAGAATCGCACACACTAAGAAAACCTTCGCCACCTTAGACACAGCTGATGGAGGCACGTCTTCATCGGTCATCTTTGAAATGAGGGCCGTTGTTTACTTTGCGCTTCCAACGTCAAACTTACTTTGTCAGGTGACAAAGTGAGTATGTGGATAAACTGTCTGCTTAGTGCTTCAGTCACAAATTGCTGTGCACAGCGGTGGTAGACTCATGATATGCGAGCTTTACTTGGCACTGCAGCTCATTTCATTCATTTTCTTAAGGAGTTCCACGCAGAACTGTAGTAGTGTTTGCATGTTTCTGCTGTTACCAGAACCTGGTCACGTGTGCATTTAGGTGCATTACCACCCCCTTCTGATGGTAGAAACACATTCATACCAGGAGCTGGTAAACACAAAGGGAAATAAGACAATAGTTGCTCAAAGTATTCGATTTTTTTTTTTTTTTAATTTTTTTTTTTAAAGACTAGCATCACAAATGTGTTTTCTTGAGTCTCATCTGAGATGTTGAAATGTTGTTTTGATTTGCGGCAGTATGAACTTCTTGTGAACTCAGCGCTTGCCCAGTTACACGTGCACTTACAGTCTGTGCTTTTCTAAACCTTGCCTCCATTAAACTGTGAACTGTGACCAACATGGCAGCCGCCTCTTAACACCTCAATATAACCGCAAGGTGAGCAGCGGGCCAAAGAGGCCAAACAGAGCACCGGCAGCAAAAAGAGAGCAAGAGGTAGAGAAACAAGTGTGAGAAGATGTCGAGGTCTGAGGTTTACTCGAGGAAGCACTTTATCAGCCAAGTACAGCCTCCCTCCCCCAGATAGACCTCGTGTGTTTATGTGCAGGGGGGAAAAAAAAAAAAAAGCAGGGGGGGAGGGGGGGGTTATCTCGGGGCTACAGCTCGAGCTCAGGAGGGCTACGCCTGTCCGCCCCACGTGCGCGCTCACTCAGCACGGAGTTGAAGAGTCCACCCAGCGGGCCGAGAGTTGCCTCTGATCCAGTAATGTGGAGAGTCGACCCCAGGCAGGCCTACGGAGAGCTCGGTAACGAACGGCGCTGAGCCGTGCTCTCCCCGTCGCCCCATCCGCTCCCTGCCACACACAAAACGCACATCTATAATACAGAGATCCTGCACTCTGCTTACGCCTTTATTTGGCACTCGCAAAGGTGAAAAAAAAAATTGAGCCGTGAAATCGGCGGCGATGAGCGAGGATTGAGAGTTGGGATGGAGGTTAATTATTTATGCGTATGCCGACTTGGAAAATGAAAAGTGACGTGTGCTAATGTTCCTACGGGTTTATTCAGCGTGGGATAAGCTCTGCTCCAGTCTCTTAGTTTACACACATCTTGTCACCCTCTGCATCGTGAAATTCAATCAATATAAAAGCTAAACATAGAAATGCTTTTTTTTTCCCACTTTTGGTTGTTTTTCAACCTTTTTCTTTTTTTTTTTTTTATGACTATAACTAACAAAAGCGACAGGTCTTTCTGAAATAATGAGAAAATTCTGTGGTTGCCCCTAGGGATGCTTGGGCATTGTTGTCACCATGAGCCAGAGCCTGGTGTGAATGAGAGGGAACAGGCAGGAGAGACTCAGAGATGTGACTGCATGGAGGACTGTGGGAGGGGGAGACAGACTGAGGCTGAAAGAGGACAAAAAATAATACTAATAAATGGTGGTGGCAGACAGTGCAGAGGAGGGATGAGTGGCCACTCTGCAAAAATACCACATGTATCTGTGTATTAGCATGCACAGACGATTATGAGTCTGTCATTGTTGCATGTGAAGTTTCCTGTGTGAGTTCCTGCTCCTCTGTGTGTGTGTGTGTGTGTGTGTGTGTGTGTGTGTGTGTGTGTGTGTTCGTTCTCTGTATCTGTTGTATCCGAGGATGGATTTTTAATATGTGGCTCTCACTAATGCTGCTTCTGCACTCTAATGGTGATTGCACTTCTTTGCCCAGTCCTTTCATTCGTACCAGCCTCATCAATGATTGAGCACAGAAAGACAAGTGAGCGAGCGAGCCGACAAGGCGGGGAGTCGGGCAGGAGGGCCGGTTTTATTCTCAGCAGCCATGTGTGTGTGTGTGTGTGTGTGTGTGTGTGTGTGTGTGTGTGGGCGGAACAGAGGCCATTTTCCATTTGATGAGGGTAAACAGAGATCGAGGTGTGTGTGTGTGTGTGCGTGTGTGTGTCTATCTGTTTGTCTGTCTGTCTGTGTGTGTGTGTGTGTTTTTTCTCAGCTGAGACCGGCTGTTATCTGCTACGAAACACCACAGAATGCCAAAGGTGTGTGTTTGCCTCCATTAGCCTGTTTGTCAACGCACATGCTAGTGTTATGTTTATGACCTCATCAAGGTGAGACAGGCTGTATTGGCTGGCTCTGGTGGCGAAGCGTTGCCAGCTCTCCTGTCTCTGATGGGCCCTGTGTGGCCTTGCCAGGAGGGATGCATGTATCGATGGATGCAGATGGCCTCGTAATGAGAGGCAGGGGAGGATGGATACAGTCGCCGGTCTGAGCGGAGCCCTTATTTATGAGACAGGGCGCTGTGGTTTCCTGACAAAAGAGGGGCCGAGATAATGTCATCACTGTCAGTGTTATTATATCCTCCCCCACACTGAGTGCTACAACTCCACAAGAATATACCCGGAACAGAAGTAACAGTGTGTATTTACCAAGCGGCAACCAGCGGTGACGTCACCTGTCGGTTTGTGAACGGACGTTACGAAGCCTGGAGTTCAGATCTTGGCCGGCGCCATCTTGCCAGTCCTGAGCGGTAGTCAAAGTCTACCAGTGACCATATTTGGATGAGCTAGGGAGGAGCGAGCCATATATCTGACTTGACCTGATTGGAAACCCGGCGATACCAAATCCCGCCCACCGATAGCTGTAACCTGACAGGCCTGTCAATCAAACAGACACTCCCCCCCAAAAACACAGCTTTTTAAAGCTTATTTTCTAATTAAAGACGGGATTATTTTCAGATGGACCGCCAGACAACTAATAAGAAGGAGCGACTTTAGGTAACAACATCGAGATAACTCGTGCAAAAATGTATTGACTTATAATTTTACGAGACCAGTTGAATAGAGGGAGCCTTTGGAGATGCAGGCTTTTTGGAGCCGACCTCTAGCTGCATTCGGTGGTACTGCAGTTTAAGGCCCTTCCGCATCGGCCTGCCTCGTTTCTTATCTGTCCACTTTTATATACAGTCTGTGGGTATTTACGTGCGCGAGCATATTGTAGAGAAGGGGTTGCACACCACTTTATTGGTCTTTTTTTTTTTTATTTCATGGACTGGAAACCTTTCATGTGAGCCTCCCCCCGCTGTCACTCTGCTCCTCACCGCTTCAACCCCCCCCCCCCCGGTGTAAATGGAAAGTCGATCAGCTACTCGATGGTGGCAGCCTCAACAGCAGCACGTTTCGTTTTAATCTTGCACCAGCGTGGCTCCGGTCCAGTGTTCTGACTCACGGTCCGTTCTGGAGGAATGAGGAAATAAATGAGTCAACTCCCGCACTCAAAATTAAATAGAGATTTCATTCATTCAGAGGAGCATCAATCTGGGCCACCAGGCATACTAAAGCTCCTGATTTTGATCTAGTGAATATTTAAATGAGTATTTGATTTATCTTCTGATACACCTCAATTATTACCTCAGCTTTGGGAGCTTCAATTCCTGCCGTTAGGTCACTTGATATAAGTGCATTTCACGCTGTTTAAGTACTTAAAATGATATTCAAATCAGGTCCTTCCTTTGCTTTGGTCGACTGTTTCTGACACATTGTATAATATTAAAGAAAATACAGTATAATAGAAATAGAGTTTAATATGTCACGCTACAGTAAGCAGTGCGTGTTTTCCTGAGGTCTGACATACGCACGGTAGCCTTTACTTGTCTGATTATCAGCTACTCATGTTTCCTTTTTTTTTTTCTTTTTTTTTTAACTCTTTCTCCGGCGAGATTCAAAGCACATGCGAGCGAGGGAGAGGCAGAGGAGACACGGGGAGGCACACGGCCGAGCGAGTAGAGCAGAGAGCGAGAGTTCAAGGAGGATGACCTCACTCGATATGCTATTGATTTGCTCGTTTGGGTTCACAGTGAGAGTCTGACACTGGAACTTAACAGCTGAAGACTCCATCTTGAGTAGCCAATAAGATAAACTCTGCTCATCTCATTTTCTCTTTTTCTTAAAAAAAAAAAAAAAAAAGAGAATCTGAGATAGCATGAGAGTATAAATTGTATGCTGGTAACATATTACTGTTGCTTTCGATCAAATCGTTTCCATGTCAACGTTTCTTGCTGTTTGTTTTAACTGTACATAATTTATGTTTACTGTGCTCCATCTCTGGATCTGTTTGTGTGCAGTGCATTTGAGCGTGAACTGTCCTTTTTATTTATGTTTGCCTTTAATCCGTCTGCCCCGGCTTAAAACTGTTTCACCCCGCTGATATTTCATTTTCAGCGACGGGGTGCTCAGCCACGAGTCTCTTTAATCTCTCTGCTTTTCTTTCTCTCTTATTCTCCCATCTTTTTCTCTGTGTCATTTCTTGTGTGCAAACGGGATATTCAACATTTATGGCTTACAGAGACTGTCATGTATAATTCAGGCGTGATAACTTTTCTGATGATTTGACCTTGAGGCGGTCCGAGGCTTTTGATTACAGTTCAGTAGCCTGATGCTACAGCTGCTTGGAGGTATAGCGCGGGCTATTTAGGAGACTCGGCTCTCTCTTTCTGCTGATGTGCACTATCCCTTTGCTTCTGCAGATGGAGCATGTGCATTTGTGTGTGCATGAGCGCATGCTTCAATTACTGTAACAAGAATTGCAATGTGTTAATGTGTCTGCAGATATATAGGCGTTTTGTATGTGTTTGATGTGAGTGGTCTGCAGCAGCTAGTCAGACACATAAATATATATATATATATAAACAGTTTTTAATTCAGAGAGATAATCTAACCACCAAATCCCAACCTCTCCCTTCGTTAGCAAGAGAGAACAGTAGAACAAGATTTAAATAGACGAACAAGCACTGGTGACGAGCGAGCTAACTGCTGTTGACAGCACTGTGTTCCCCATAGTTTTGCAGACCCACTTTGAAGACAGAGTACTGTGGATTAATGAATGCAGCAGACCTCGAGTCTGTGTTGGCAAAAAGGGAGCAAAATGTACTTGAGGTGAGTCTGGTAAGTCAAATTGATTTTACTGGGGACATCTCGGGTTTCAGCTAATCACAGTTTAAATGGAGCTGTCTGGAAATTCTCTAAGTAGCATCTGACATGGTCTGAATAGAACATGAACAAGCTCAAGCTGTCTATGATGAAATAATGTGAGGATCTTGCTGTCTTCTTTGTTGTAGGTTTCGTGCCAGGAACTAAAATTGAAGACGATGAAATATATTATTTAAAAATAAGTATTTAAAAAAATAAAATACAAAATAAGGTTATTCTTGAATGTTAGTAAAGTTTAGATGATAAATATTGTTATACTGGAAACAAAAACATTCAAAAAGTAAAAAACGTTTAATCATTTTGTGACATCACAGCTACAGTATTACGCAATTAACACCATTTCTTCTGCACACACACTTCTTGCATCTTGTGTCCATGTATTAAACTTTTTACTTTGGTTGCACTGGTGCGCCAGAATTTTCCATTTGGGTGCACCAGCACAATATTTTTCACCGTGCCTGTTTGCTGAAACAATAATACATTGTAATGCATTTTATATATAATAACCTATTCATACATTTCACTTTCCAAAAATCTAATTTCAGTCAGTGAGTACCTTTGTTATTATAATGTTAATACGAGCAGGTTTAGAACCGATCCTATAAGCTAAGAGGAAGTTTTAGTTCATCAGAAGATTCTGCTCATACCAGTCAAGTCAGATTTATTCATATAGAACATTTAAACACAATACAGGTTTTCCAAAGTGCTGCACATGAACAATCTGAAATAAGAAAGTCAGACTTGATCATAGTACAGTTAAAGGCTAAAACACTGTTGATGCTGAAAACTTTCTGGATTGTCCCAGTTCTACAAAACAACTGATAACAAAACTTTGTCTTTAACTTACAACACAAGTTTAGTTTTTTCCACTTCCTGCCAGTGCTGGCACAGTGCAGTGGAGATAGATCTGCCTATGTGAGTCCACCCTCCCACAGACAGCTCAGCTCAGCTCAGCTCAGCTACCAGCCGCCGCCAGTCAAACACATCTTGATTCCTGACCAGCTCCCTCTCTGTGGCTGCTGAACGGCGCCGCTCTCCTCAAGGGGGATTTCAGTTTGATTTATGACACTAAAATGCCCCCAAAACGCTGAACTGCGTGGTGATTCACTTCAGCCAAATAATGCTTTCATCGTTCGGGGGAATTCAGAGAGTTTGTTTATATTTGTTCAAAGCAGAGTATTTTTTAAAAGTAAGAAGGAGAGCTTTAATTTAGAGACCAGGAATCCACTATGCAGGGGGTAGCATGCTATCATCCTAATTTTTCAGATTTTCTCCTTAATAAAAGCCTTCGACTTAAAATTTGGGTTTTGGGTTGTAGTTAAAAAAAAACCAACTCATGATAGCTGGCTGGAAAAGGAAAAAACTGTGGACCTCACTTAGTTAAATAATGGTAAATATTACTAGTTAACTTAAAATGTAACTTCAGCTGTTGCTCTAGCTGCGGGGGTTTTGGTTACCCAGATACAGTAGACTTACTTGTCAGAGTTCGAGCAGTGAGTTTAATTATGTGACTGTGGCTTTATCTCGTGTTCAGTCTCCCAGTATGGAGCCATATGTTGCAGAGCCTGGAGCACCCTCGATAGTCATGTAAAACTGTACTGTTTTTAGCGTAGCTCCTCCTGTTGCTTTATCTTCTGTCCAATTACATGGAGAACTGTTGATAATATAAGATTACACAGCCAAACATGGTATTTATCTCACGTGTGTCTTATGTGAGAGAGGTGCATCTTGTGTATCTTTACTGTACACAGTATTGCAGCAATGATCATAAGAATTTTACTAAATAAAACAACTTTATTGTTGTCAGAGATGACAGTCGGTGGGGCTGAAATGTTTCTATTCTATATCCATAAAGATGTTACTATGTTGATGACTAAAGGCATGACTCTTACTACGCCTCGCCGCCCTCATCCGATGGTGCAGAACGTGAACAAATCTTAACTGGCAGCTGTTCCTAAAAGTTGGCATCCTGAAATGTTCCTGAGTATGAACTCTCTGGGCATGAGCCCTCCGTCTCCGCTGCGTGGGTATATTTTGAACAGACTTTCAGATAAATAATCACTCAATAACGTACACAGGCGTCATCCTTTACGGTTCGCACCCGCGTTTTAAACACCATGTGATTACTCCTTACAGCTCTTATATGGTACAGAGCAGATTTAGACGGGAGGCTGTAACGGCGTATCGAGTGCTGCGTGGTAGTTTGTTACGCCTGCTGCACATGTGCAAACATCTGCATATCATCGCCGTAGCACCATTTATCCTCGCAACATTAAATCCATTTACCTCTTGCATGCCACGAGTCTAAATCTGGGGCTGAGTAATTAAATGCCATTCTCTTCCTCCATTAGAGAGATAATTAAGTAGGAAACCGGCACTCGTCTCATTGCTCTTTTATATGGAAGTAAATGGGGGCTCAGATGGGGTAAAAGAGATGCTACCTCGACTGAAAATCTCCTGATTAGTGGAGCCATCTGTAATTTCTTCAGCTCTGTCACTCCATGTGTGTTTCCCCTGTCTCTCTCTCTAATCATCTCACTCTTTCTTTCTCATTTTTGTTCCAAATACATCATCAGGTATTAATAAAAAAAGCAGATTCTTGCCTCAAATGTCAAAGACAAATAGTTTCAGCTGCGAGTCTTTAACGAAAGACCATCTGTTAAAGTATCAACTTTGCAGTCTTAATTTGACTGTAACTATTCGTGCAAGGGTTTCCATTTTCAGAGGAAGTTTCAAATCAGCAATGGCAAGTGGAAAAACGCTAATAAATCTGAGGGAACTCTCACAATTGGTGTGAAATTGAAATAAACCCTCTTATTTTAGCACAAGGGTGCTATTCCACTGGGGATTATTGGAGATTAGGAAACCAGTGAATGTAAAGTCTAAACATGCACTGGAATCCTGTTAGCTATCTGAGGAAGCATGAAGGTACTGTTAGATGAGATGAGATCAAGTGATACCAGTTTCCCAGATAAATATTCTTTGAACATTCATCCAACCCAACTTGAAAAAAAGTCATGTTTTTCATCTTTTTCTAAAATAACTTTGGGATTTAGGTTGATGAAAGCATGTCATGTTGCGAGACTACTTTTATTTAGGCATTTATTTATTCTTATAGGGCATCTTTTAACATGCTCTTTTATTGATATACTGTATTTGCTTAAATATTTTTTCTGGAAATCAGGTTTCAAAAAGTATTTGTTGCCTTATATTTGAGAACGACGCAATTACTGTACATGTTTGAAACTGCTGATTACAAGATTTTTGAGGCTTATTTTCTAATTAATGACGGGATTATTTTCGGATGGACCGCCAGAAAATGTTTAAGATGGAGCGACTTTAGCTAACAATACCGAAATAACTTGTGAAAAAAATTTGAAATTTTTGTATAAGTGGAGTTGAATTGGAGTCTATGGAGACGACCTTTAGTGGCACTCGTTGGTATTGCAGTTTAAGGCACTTCTGCATCAGCCTCATTTTTCTGACCCAGAAGCCAAGACCATTTTTATATACAGCCTATGATTACATGTTCTTTTTGAATGAGAGAGTCCAAGTGTAACACGCTCTTCTGGATACTGTTGAATTACAGCTTTAATGTTGTAAGGCTATTGGTCGTTTTCAAGAGTCTGTTGATTGTGAGTCTTTCACATTTCCTCAGTACTGTCATTGTTTTGTTAGCAGTTGTAATTGTTTAAAGGTTCATGTACATTTTTTAAGCTGCTGCTGCAGAGGAAATACTTCATGATGACTAGAAATGAGTTCATATCATCTCCTGACATCTTTCCAGCAGAAATGAAGCTGGGAGAAATTCTGTCAATCAGACAGGACTTGTCTATCATAGACTGTCAAACTCTAACTGTCAGAGAAAATGACCACTGAAGAGCCTTTCAGGAGGGCGTGTTTGGATGTGCCTTCGGAGACGACTTGCACTGCATAGGATTCATTTATTACCATATTTTGATGTTTCACTTGTTAAAGAGAAGAGGCTTCAGTGATGAAGACTCTCTTCTCCTTGGATTAATTATATTTCAGGGAAACCTCCCTGCAAGATTAGCGTAAAAGTATTTATACTACAATCAACAAGCCTTTTCCTCAAGAGCAGATGCTAAAAAGACGTGCGTGTGTGTATAATCTTATCATCAAGGTCGGTCTTTATTCGTGTCAATACAGTATTTTAATTTCACACATTTTGCCTTCCAGTAAATGATCTGCTTTTGATGACTACATCCTGTGCTAATTTGCAAGTTACAAGGTGCAATTTCCAAAACTAAAAAAGAAAGAAAATCCCTCATTTAAACTTTTCACTTCTCAGACACAGTGAAGGGATTTCACGTTCGGTCCCATTACAGGTTTTACCAAATGACTCGACATTTACATGAAGTCCAAAAGCTCTCCTTTCTTCCCCTAAAAGGCAAAAAAATGGCAGTACATGGCATAACCTCAGCATGAGACAAGGTATGCTGCGAGTGAATGGAGGACGGTGTCTTTTTAAAAGCCTGCAGCTGTCGTCAGCATGCACAATGTTCAGAGACGTTCAGGCAGATGTTCCTGCTCAGGCTTGATTGCGTTCGCCAAGGCCCATCAGGGATTGCACTTAGCCCAGCTAGAGTTGGCAAAAAAAGACACAGAACCAGAGTTATTTTAGCTATGCTCAGTTCCTCCATTAGGTGCAACTGAAATATTGACGCAGCTCGCTCTTTTCACTGCTTTTCTCCATGTATCTCGCATACCTGCGGTTAAGAATTCGACTGCATTTCTGTTTTAGCCAATAATAGACTTTGTGTTCTCGTAGCTCAGAGTCACAGATTTGACACCGGCTGATATCAAAGCGTTTTAATTATTTTGGCTTCTGTATGTTATGTAATCTCTTCGGAGGATTGACCTAAGTTGAACTTCTTCATGCTTTGGTCGGTGCAACATTAATAACTCGGGTTGTGTCGACAAAAAACAAAACAAAACAATAAAACCTTCACAAAACTGGTTTATGAAGATTTTTTCCACTTGCTGTGCTGGTGGTGATGCGAAAACTAGCATGTTGCATTGAGCGTTTCACTTAATTTGAAGTGTGACATACAGTACAACAGCTTTAATAAAGCACTTTAACAAGCAGATAACACGTGATGTTAAACAAAAAATATATGGAATTAATTAGATGTAGATTTAGAAGGACTTTAATCCTGTTTGTGTGTGGGCAAAAAAAATACAAATGCAAAAGCATTTGTTTCTTCCTTCTCTTTTGTAGAATCGGCATTTACAGCATTTAAGGATTAACAGTTCTCTTCAAGAGAAACAAAACAGAAAACGAATGTTTCAAGAATAGCACCATATGGAAAGTACCTGACCTGGTAATTAGAGCTTCAAACAAACAGATGTAAAGCAGAAACATCTAATCTTTCAGTGAGCAGTAACTCCTGTGAGAAAAAACTGAATGGTTTGAAGTCGACCATAGATAATTCTGCCTGAGGTGTGTGTATGTGGGTTTTTTTGTGTGTCTGCACATATCTTGTTTATCTGGCAATCAACAAAGGGTAGTGAACACATCTATTTATCTGCTTAAATCACACGTGTAGTTACCTGCCTTCTGGAAAACTCACCTGCTGCATGCCTCAAAGGTTGAGATTAAGAAAATGAGGACCTTATCTTAATATTACAGATTCAAAGCATAATAATACAAACATTCAACATTTAACACACAGACATTACCTTAGGAGAAAAAGGTAATGCAATTTTAAATACTAGTGTTACACTCCTACCAGGAAATAGTGATGCAATTGTAATAATTAATGCAAGTTCAACCAATATCCGTAATATTTGTGGGGGCTTGCAATTTTGCTAAATTCCTGCAATTTTCCCCAATAAATTAATTGTCATAATGAGCTCTACTGAAGGCAATAACGCACAAAGTGAGGCTTTACAAACAACTTTCTTCATCAACAAAAACAACTGCTCATTTACAGTCAGCAAGGCTCTTCAACCTGTCATTTCATCATCAAAACAAATCACACACCAGTTGACCAAAAGAAACGGCCAAACCAGAATTTACGGTGCTTGTGGGAAATGTAGTGTTATCAAAAGGATTGGTCACCATGCATCTCTGTGTCGGTCTACTTAAACAATATGAGTTAGATTACATGAAGTTTTCACACCCTTCCAGTTGTAAGAGATTTCACTTTGTCTTTATGCACACAGTGTGTTGAATTCATGTTATTGAAAAAAGAAAATAGCACTTTTTTTTCTTTTCTTTTTTTTCTTTTTTACAGAAGATGTAGCCTCTGTATTGTAGTCTACTGAGTGATGTTGACTGTCTTATTGTTTTGTAAAAACCGCTTTCATGACTCAAGAATTATTTTGTAACTTTAAGCCTTGTGGTTCAGAAAACAAAAAAACAAAAAGACTGCAGCGAAAAAAAAATTACAGCCATTGCTGGTATGTGCAGTTTGCTAACTTTATTAGGTCGTAGTTAAAAAGATAATTGCTATTTATTCCTCGGACTTGCAACGAACATAAAAAACACGAGAGGGACTTGTAATACAAGCCAAAATCTAATTGTGTTATTGTGATAATAGAATTAATCCCATTGCGATTTTGTATTATGCTGGATTCATCAAGCAAGCCATTATAACACAGGTAATTTAACTCCAATTATTAGGCAGTGGTCTTTATGCAGGCCAAACAACCCACTATAATTCACACCTGACCTGTTACAAAACAGTTTTGTCCTGTTTGAAATGACAGAAGGTCTTGAAAAACTGGAAAGGACATGTAACTTCTTTTTTTTTTTTTCCCCTGTTTACGTTATTTTACTTCCCAGATTTGCAAATGCTTATTTTCCATAACCTTTACACAAACTAATTGCACGTCCAGTCATAATTGTTGACCCGTGTGTCATTACGAGTTCCTCCCGGTGCCCCTCCTGCCTACTGTCTCATTCACCTCCCCTGAAAGTGACCTGAAGTCTGTGCGTCCGTACGTGGGGAAAGGAGAGACCTGCTTTACAGCCATAATTACCCTGCTCCATATTCATGAGAGAGAGCACCCAGTGTGAAATGTCAGTGTTTCCCACCACGCTTTGTCCCATCCTCAGCCAAGTCTAATTGGACCGGCACAGGTAGCCTAAGCGAAAAGGGAAGATGGAAGCCAGCTTGGACGGTGGTCAAAGGGGCCTGTGGTTGAATTTTATCGCCCCACCACAGTATCAGCGCTGAGTCTCACCAGGACAGGATGGCCAATATTCAGCTACCCTGGGGTAATTAAAAATGTCCTCCGTTTAATTTACACCCGGCTGGTGAAGCATGATATCATTATTGGAATGCATTATAATTCAAGGTTATTATGAGTATTATCTGCTGTGTTTTAGAACAGGCAATTGTAAGATGGTGGAAACCTATTAAGAGTGCTGTAATACTACACGCAGGTTTATTCCAGCCAACGGAAAAAGGTGCAGTGGTCCTCTGTGCATTATGTCATCCTTTTTTCACCTTCCCCTTGGGATGCGACCCAAAACATTTCTACACATCATGAGTTCCTGGGTGCTGACAATTTTGCAGTGACAGCAGTGTTGTGGAGACACACCTGGCGGAGAGGTTTGCATACCCGCTGTACACCAGCATCTGTTGTGCGGCGCGATTAAGCGTGATTTGATGCAAAAGCGCTCGCACACACTCACACACACTCGCACACACTCACAGAGACAGCTCAGTGCTGAGCGTTGTCCTCCCTGTCACTTCGATAAGTGAAGTGAGGCAGGGAGAGCGATACAAGTGTGTGTGTGTTTGTTTACGTGTGTCTGTGTGTGTATAGTGTGTAGAAGCCGAGGGTAGTAGGTGATTGTCTATTTTTGTACAAATTAGCTGCCAGTCAACCTGCAGCTGGCCTGCGGATGACGCACGTGGGCCGAGTGGCAGGTGCAAGCGATTCGAGAGCTTTGTAGGTGCTCCATGTTGCTTTTGTCAAAAACAAGTAAAATTGAGGTTTTGAACGCGAGCGGAGGCGTGCGGGTGGCTTTTGAATAGTCACTCTGCGCGGCACTTCAACGAACAACAATGCTGTGTTCAAGCTCGACCGTCTGTATTGGTGTCCTCTCACAAATGGAGTTGAGCAGGATGGATCTTGGACAACATCATGATGGCTTTCAGACGAGATGTCGAGCTGACTTTTCCTCATTGAGTGTTGTGTAGCTGCGGGGCCTTTCTTTATTCTCTGTCCATAAAGCACATTTCAATCTAACAATTGTCCATCAGTTCATGTTTCAACTGACAGGAGGACAATTTCCTTCGGATGTAGTGTTTGTGCAAATGTAGGAGACCATGTGCCTGCGTTTGCACCCGTGTGTTCACCTGTGCAAGTGGCTGCTATCCATACTTAAGCATGTGTGTGTGTGTGTGTGTGTGCAGATGAGCATAGGCAACATGAGCATTACCGTGGTAATGGTTTCTCGTTCCTTTACCATCCCATAAGCAATCATCTCTGTCTCTTGCCCACTCAACCATCACGTTTATCACACACACAGCACAAAATCCCCGGGCACTTTCTCCCTCAACGAGGTATGATCCATATTTCATATATTGCCTGTAAATCGCTTGGCCAGAACTGTTTTGACAAAGCCCTGGAAGTGGCAGGGGGCAGATTGGCTCTGTGCCTGACTCCTACTGTACCCAGAATACAAACCAGCCCTCCACACACACTGTAAAATGCTGTATACGAGTATTTCTAGTGTCACTTTTCAAGGTTGAAATGCTCTTTATTACGATTTCTTGGCAAGCTAGGGTGTTGCACCAGTTTATCGTCATACTGGCATAGCAGTGTGTATTCATTGGAACCAATTTGCCAGAGTGCATTAAGATATGGATTAAAATGTTGAGAAATGGGAAAAGGCATCATCAGGCTTGGTGAAATAGAGCAATCAAACTCCCATTCTGCTGTAAAGTAGTGCTAATTCCACAAACCCTCTCCTCCCTCTGTCTTACATCTAATAACTGCAGATAGTATTTATACAGTGCGACTAACACACAGTCTGTGTGGTATGTCTGTGCACTGTACTGGGATATTTTTTTTAAGTGCATCGCCATTATGTGAAGCTGTCCGAGTCGTCTGAGCTTCCCAAGTGTCACACTTTGATCCTTCGGCGTCAAAGTTTATCACTTCTCCTCCTTTGATGGAAGGACTCGGCAGTGTGTTTGTGCATGTGTGTAACCCGACGTGTTTATACGTGCTGATCCTTTGATCCTGCATCACCTTGAGGACAGTGGCTCAGGCAGCACTGCGTGGGTGGACAAAACAGATATGTTCCATACCCTGCTATTTCTGCCCAAGGTTAATATCGAGGGGAGAGGGAGATCAGTCAGAGAGGTCTGGCTGCGAGGCTGTGCTGGTATTTGTACATGCCTGTGTAAGGAATATAATATAAAGGAATATAGTTCAAAATTGTAGGAAAAATACTTTTATTATTATTTTGATGTTTGATTCTTGCTGAATATAAAGTATGAAGTCAAAGCCAGTAAGCTGAAAGAATATCCGATTGCTGGAAACTAGGGGAAAACAGCTAGCCAGGTTCTGCCTGATCAGTTCTGCCAGTTTTTATATGATGTATCTTTACAGGTAGCTTGGCTTTGATCTTCACCGTGATGACAGTCTGGAAACCCTGTTCACATGAAGGTTCATTGAACCACTCTAAAGGTGGACCAATGAGCGACCAGGAGGGGTGGCTAGGTGCCAGGATGTTTTGAAATGTAGTTCCAATAATAACAGCAGTGGTAGAGCGAGATAAAGAAATACTAACAGTCGTAGCATTGCTAGCAAATATAAAGGAAGTTAAGCTGCAGCAACAACAAATGCCTAAAATTAGAAACAAAAGGCTGCATTGGTAATTTAACTGACATGCTACTGCACGCCGCTCACTGGCTCTCAGTTTCTCAATGCTGATTGGTTAAGGACTACTTCAAGAGTTTCGAAATTTGCCTGAGGTCTATGGTCATTAGAATGCAATGACTGTAGACAAGGAGTGAATCCAGACCCATTTATTCTAGCTGTGAATTTTGGTTTGATAATATCAGGCTCCTTTAAACGTGCTAGACTGTGATTTTTGTTCGTGTTTTCACACTGTTTCCATTCTGTATGCTAAGCAAAGCCAACTGTCCGTCACCTTCAGCTACACATTGAACAAATTCGTATAAGAGTGTAACTGATTTCCAACTCTCGGCAAGCAAGTGAAAAAACGTATTTCCCAGAATGTCAAACAAAGATAAGATAATAAATCTGTTGACTCCCGGAGGCAAAAATCAGATGTTACAGCACTTTAAGAGAGAGACTTTAGAGGTAATCCAAATAATAATGCAATCTAACACAATAAAAACTAATGATATGACAGTTGTAGTGTTCAATTTCTGTGCCAGAGAGGTGATTTAGCTCTTTGGTAAATATTGAAGTGTAACTTAGAGTTTATTATGTATTTCATTGTGGATATATTTGGATGCTATTGTCTCTATTGCCTGTAGGTTGAAACATATTGAACTGAAAATAAACACAAGCACTTTCCTTTGCCTTTTTTTAGAGTGTATTTCTATCTCTGGGACCTTTCCTGGGATACCTTCAGAGACATCCTATCACACAAAATGCCACATGATAATATCGCCTCGTCACTTATCTCGGTGTTGGGTAAACACATGACTGGGTGTAGGTACAGGGTGCGGTATCATGAGATCTGTGTTTGCCAGTGAAATAACTACAGAGCCAGCAGTACTTTATGGGTTTCACTCAAGAATAGCTTTTGCCACAAACCGCTTTGAACCTTACACATGATTTTTTTTGAAAACATTTTGCGTATGTGAATTGCTACATTAAGAGATAAGAGAAATGCAGATTTGTTCCTTGGTCTATTTTCATTCATTTACACAGTGCTGGATGAGAGATTTTACTGAACCATGGAGTGGGCCAAATCAGTGCAACCCCACCGAGAACAGTTATCTACTCTTTTTTTGGGGGGGGGGGGGGTCTTTATTTCCACAAGGGTATACTTAGTGCTCTGTTTGATAACTTCCATGCACAAAATGGAGATAGCCTTCCTCGAGGTAATTTAAAGCTTTCTTTTTTTTTCTTCTTTTTTTGCCAGTGCAGGCCAAATCAATTTACATCTACTATTTCTCAAAGTAATATCCGTAGGCAAGACGAGGCATTTGTGCTGAGCTTGGCCTGTGTGTCCAATGTTGTGCCTGCTTACTTGTGCAGATTGACTCTGTGGAAAGTCAGGCCCAAAAGAAAGCTGTAATGAAAGCTAATGTCAAAAATACTTTAGATTACACTCTATTCTGGGGTTCCTACAGCCCGCTGTATATCTGTGTGGCACGCAGGACTTGTTTGCTGGCAGATGTTATATGCTGCTGCTCCTTCAGCTACAGCTGTTTCTTTGTGTGTGGTAACTTCACTGGTCCCTGCATGGGAAATTCTCTTTTGACTTTGTCCATGCAGTGAGGAGAGCCTTCCTAGAGCTGGTATGGATTCAGAGTCTTAACTACTCCAGGACATTTCAGCTGTGTTTGTGCAAGACAACGCGAGTTGAAGTTAGGTTATCGAGTTGAATGATCCCTTTTATCACAAGGCAGCCATACTGTTTTTTCTTAATACTTGTATACTGCCTCATTTTACGCCAGATTAGATGATAAATAATAGCCTGTTATTACCAGAAATAACTGCTAGAATATACAGATTTGGGAACGCTCCATTGGGAATTGTTTCCAGTCGTTGAATCCTACTGGGGGTAGACCTCGGGGTAATTTTGATATGATGGGAGCAGCCTTTAGCCAATCGGCATACGCCACCATATCAAGCATGTTGTGCACTGACACTCACTAAGCTGTAAACAAAAGGCCTTCCCCCAATGTGAGCAGAATCCAATACCTGTTGGTAAGTGACCATATTTCCTTGATATTTGCTAGGTTTGCTATGACAGTTTGTTTTGCTTCATTGAGCTCTACTTCCAGCACCATTGTGGGAACTATATTTAGTAATAAATGCCTGACTTCAACATCCTCCCACTTAGCCACCTCCACTGGTCCCTGAAAACTTCATGCAAACAGGGTTTCCAGACTATGGACCAATAGACGGGTGGAGTCAGGTTGGCCTAAATGGATCCCGTTGCTGGCGACCAGCCTGTTACAACATAATGTTACTGCCTTTGTTCTTTGGTTAGAGAAGCCACTTACTTTAGGCGCAGTTTATATTTCATTTCTGTTTAAAGACTACAGTATTGACAGTAAACCGTGTGCATTTTCTCTCCAAAAGGTGTTATAAAAATGTGGGCTGTAACTTCAGTACATGATGAATGTTCCTGTGCAGGGCCCTTTTGTAAGAACAGATTAATCCTATACACAGATCTTTATTTCTGAGAAATAAAAGGAGAAACAGAATTCTGTATGTGCAGAGTAATTGTGTGCTCTGTGGAAACTAGGTCTTTGGGGATTCTATTGTTCTCACTGCTGCACCCAAGGGAACACGCCGTGATGTGGGTCTTATCCTGATTCACACTTCATATGAAAACAAAAATAAATGTGTGCAGTTTAACCATTCCTTTTTATTAAATTTCTACAGCATCTGTTTAGTATCATCGCTGCTTCTTTACAGTGTGAATTACTTGAAAGCCTGTACGGCTTTATCTTGGTACGTGAAGTGGTCATTTCTGGTGGAAATGACCCCATCAAATACATGAATATGTCTCCTTGCGTGTATTATTTTGAAAGTCTTTTTGTAGAGATTTTGTGCATTTAGGTTACTTGCCTTGGTTCGGCTCTCATCAGCTCAGCTCGGCTCAGCTCACCCTGAGTTGTTGTCGTCCAATGGAGGTTTCAGGCTTCATTCATAAGTTATACGGGGGTTGCTGCATTTTTAATCTTTCAAACAAACGGCCACATTTCAATTGCTCCTTGTCAGTTTTGATTTTATGATTCATTCATTATTAAGTGTGTTAGGCTGCAGTGCAGTGCAACGGATGGATTACTGCACTTTAGCCATAGGCGGGGTATGACTCCCCAGCATGTGTGTGTGTGTGTGGCGTTTGAGAAGACGACGGACGTGTGCTTGCACGTGTGTGCACATTTTCATTTCACCACAGATGGCTTTCAAGTTTGTCTTAGTCATGTCAGAGCAAATGTGACTTGACCCAAGACACAACAAGCAAAGTCAGAATACTTACAATTTGTATGATGAGATGCATTTTTTTTTACATTTGAAATGTCCCAACGGTGTCAGTGATTTGACAAGAAAAAAGTGTATTTCCTCTATGACATTATTGGTCAGGTCAACAACTTTTTATTGAATATTTCATGGACTTATTTGAAAGATTGTTTTTACCCGACTGAGATGATGATTTCAGTTGGTATGGCCTTTGGTCGGATCAATATTATATTTGTTACTTACAGCAAGTTATCTGAAGAGTTACTGAGCCTTGACAGTCCCTAATAAGTATATCAACCTTGTGACGGGTGACATTTCCCATTGAATAACATTTTGATAAGATATCTCAACAACGGTCACTGACTACATCCCTTCTAATGTCTTTGGGGACCTTTGGACTTTTTTCAAGCACCACTGTCAAGGTAACATTTCAACAGCAACACAACAGATACAACAATATAATGGGTAGGTTACCATACAAACAGCGGAAGCTATTTGTGAACACAGCAACACTCCCAGCAGTTTTATGTCATAACTTTAGCATCTGTTTAGCGTTGCGAGAGTAATGAACACCAAAGGGAAATCTGTCTCTTTAATAGGGGTGGGCATTTCAAGCAAAAATACTTTTTGATATTTGCTCGAAAGTATTCGACTATTATTTCAATTATTTAAGCTTAATTGCAACGTGTTCTTCTTCTCCTTATGTTGTTTAATGGCAGTCAGCTTTTTTTCTTTTTTTTTTTTTATCGCCCCCTTCTGACAGGAGTAACGCATTACAACCAGGCACCGGTAAAACCAGCTGGTCATCAGCTAGCAGCGGTCTGTCTGTGTGCAATTTGGTCCTGCGTGAGCAGTGTACACAGTGAACCAGAAAGTTGCGTTTGGACAGCTAATCATTTAGCTGAACTTCGCTCTAAAACCCCCCAAAAGTTGAGCGGAGCCACAGATTCTGGTGATAATTCACTATGATGTTTTGTTTTCCATCATTTGATACATTGCTATTGTAAAATTGTTGGTCATGGCTGCTTTAACCGTTTGGAGACTTGACGAGGTTTGTTTTTTTTAGCATTACTTCCAGGCCAGGACAGTCAGATCCATCCTCTGAACAAGTTGGCCAGTTTTTTTCCGACCGCTTAATAGTGAAGCTTCATCTTGTTGTAACACACAGCAGCCTGTAGGGGCTGCTAATGGGACTTTAGACTTTTAAAGTTGCCGTAAACTGTTCCCATCAATGGTTATGTGTTCGGATTATTTTTGAACTGTTGAGATGATGCCTTTGTTTGAATAACAGTAACTTGATGGCTCTGACTTGGAGCTACAAAGGATTAATGGCACTGGCGCACGTGACGCTAACTTAAAAGACGGCTTCGGATGTAGTTTACTGTATTTATGTCTGTGTTGTTACTGAATTCCTCTTTTTTTTTTTTTTATCACTTGGGAGTTCGTCATGCGTTTTCTGTGATGCTCCAACTACCAGGCGACAGTATTTGTCCTCTGCCAATCCTCCTTTAAAGGCTGTCACTTCAGACAAGCAGGACTTTAGAAGTGTTTGTATTTGGGTGCAGGGATGTCAAAGCTTCACACTCCAGCAGTTATTTTAAACTTAACGGAGGAAACTAGAGGAAGAAACCTAAAGAAGAGTGGATTAACATTGAAAACAGCCCAATGGATTTACCTTCCTCTTGGCAATCATAGCTCAGGTAGCACGACAAACAAACAAGAATGCTTTTATCTGACTTTCAAAGACTACTTTAAAGAAGTTTGATGTTATTTACTTTCATTCACGCTCATTGAGTTTTATAAGCAGATGCACTCTCGTTGTCTATGCAAACATTTGTTTTTTTTCCCACCTCCACTGATGATTGTGTCAGTTTAGGTTCACGTTCATCCTACAAAACACTCTTGTTATGGACTGATATTCTTCAGTTACGAATCAGCAATTGAGGTTAATTGAGTTAAGAGTTTTTTGTCCCTCCTTCCCTCCGTGTCCCCACTCTTGTGTGACATTAAGATGTTTTGCGCTCCATTTGCCGGTGTGTAGGGCAAGCGGAACAGACTTCATCTGTCACAGAGAGGCACCACGGAGAAATCAGAATGTAAAACACTAATTAGCCCCGATCCTGATGAGGGTTCATTATCGAGTCAGTGTAAGACTCTGAGCTCCCGAGGTTCTTATTGGTTGACAAGTTTGGAGCAAAAAGACACAGCATTTTGCATTCATGCATCGAGGGCGGGGCTGTGCATTAGAAGACGGAGTTGTGCAACAGCTACTGTATAATGTGTGCGTGTACTGTACAGGTGGCTTGTTTGCTTGTGCGCGAGTGGGTGTATGCAAATACAGAAGCAGCAACCTGGTCACCGAGCGGCCGTTGCTGCTGCCGTGCAGACGAGCGAGAGCCTCCATCTGCAGTTTGAATATCTCGGATCCTCTGTTGAAAGGCAGGGCGCCCTGATCATTTCAACAAGGCAGTGGAGCAACTGCTCACTCTCTCATAGTGTAATATAAAGAGAATAACCACTTTCTGGGTCTTCGACTTTAGCTGTAGGGGAGGGAGAGTAATCATGAAGGTGACATATTGCTGGCTTCTAACCTTGAAACCAACTTATTCATGTGTTTAAAGTGTAAAAAGGCAATTTCAATGTGTCGTTTCTCACAACTTAATATATTTTAAATAGAAACTTCCCACATGTCAGTATAATTGCTTATTAAAACCTCTACTGTATGTAGTGATCATTATATTTTTGCTTTCTGAACTGCTTATGCTATACTATCCACTTCACCAACGAAAAATAGAAATGTGATTCTCATAGACGTGGTGCAGCTTGTTACCCAGCATCAAGCCTTGAGGGTCTCTGTGAAATGAATGTATGAGAGCTGTACTAAGCAAAGACAAAAAAAAAACATTTAGATGATATATGCAGTGAGGTTGCTGAGATGGAGTACACCAGATCAAATCTAAAAACATTCATTTTAGCAGTTGGTTTTCTGTTGTCTCAGGTTGTGAATAATGGGAGAGGATGATTTGCGTATGTTCTCAAATTGACACCATCTCTTTTCATTAAGGTGCAAAGTGACAAATTTAACAGGTGAAAAAACACTTTCCATGGCTGGTGGAATATACAAATAAAACAATTTTAAAATGCAAAAAAAAAAAAATGAAATGTTCTTGTCATATTTCATCACAAAAAGAAAATAAAAATAAATTGACATGAACAGATAATTTGGATGAAATGTCAGAGCTGACACACTTCTTTGTTGGCTTGGCAGCTTCGGTTACGTTCTGCTCATCACGCTGATCAAACTCTTAGCGTGAGGATGACAGTCAGCCTACCCAGAGAGCAGACATGCAAACAGAGCTGCAGCTCTGCTTTAACTCAAGCAGCATCATCAGAGTGAAAGTAAAACAATCTCCCTCCCAAAAAAGTAGTCAGATGAACCTCGGTATAATTGCATGCAAATTTGATTTTGCATTGGGATATATTTAGTCCAGACGATGCTCCCATGGTGATGTACAGTATTTAACAAAGGCTCAAACTGCTCTGCACCGCTAGTTCACATTTGACTAATTATTACACATGGAAAAGTACAACAAAAACACATTCACGACAAATATAGCTTTGATAACTAAACATGCTCACAAAAATCGTCGTTGAAATTATTCAGTAATCAAATCTGCCATTCATCCTTTAATGTAACGTTAAAGACCCCGAAAGCAGCATCTTGTGTCAGATTCCTACATTAACTCATTTTCTGCTTTGTGTTTTGTTGTTATTTCACCTTAGAATATTCTGGATTTCTTTTTCCTCTGCTTAGCTGTTTGAAGTGGGTGTTGCTCAGTTAAAAAAAAATTTTTTTTAAAAATGTCAAATCCACCAACCACTAATTAACTTTGAGTTCAAACAATTTGGTGAGAGCTGAGGTTGTTTACTTTTGTTGCTGGCAATTTCAGTCAAATCTGATCCAACTTCAGCCACACAGTCCTGATAAAGCCAATTAGGTGAGTTTTGGATGTTAAACTACTAATTAATAACGCTGGATGTTTTGCTTTTCCAAACTTTAGTCTTTATTGTTGTTTTTTTAGCCATTCATGTTTAATTTTATATAAAGTAAAAAAAAATGAGTAAGGGAGCTACTAAAACCACCTAAATGACAAAAAAAACTATCTCATTTGTCTCATCTCCCTGTGGCTGTGTGGGTTTTCTCCAGGTGCTCTGGCTTCCTCCCAAAGACATGTATTTTGGGTGAACAGGTGATTCTAAGTTGCCTGTAGATGTGAATGAGAGTGTGAATGGTTGTCTGTTTCTATCTGTCTTTCTGTGATTGACTGGCGAGCTGTCCATTGTGTGCGCCGCCTTCGCCCAAAGTCAGTTGTGATTAGCTGCAGCCCCCCCCCCCCACCCCCCACCCTTCCCCGTGAGATAATGGATGGATAGTATCTGGTCATGCAGGTATTTGGCAGATAACAAAACCACTGTACTTTCTACAAGAGAGTCAGTCCCTTTGAAAACTATAAGAGCAGGCGATGTGGATTATCCAGAAGTATGGTAGTATTCATGTAGTTAAACTGGAACTCAGTATGCAATGTAGATCTCAAACAGAAATGCACCACAGTCCTTGCTTTTGGTGATGATATTTACCCCGTAGCAGGAATCCACTGTGATCCCGGCTGCCTTTCTTGTACGCGGATCAGTGGATGTCAGAATGTCGCCTCTTCTCTGTCATTCACTTGCCCATGAAACATTATCTGTCTCCTGTTCTCACAACAAGAGCGCCAATAATTGTGCCACCAGGCGTCTCAGACAAAGATCCCGCCACAAATGAGAAAAACACAAATGCCACATTCTGACAAATGCAAAGAAAACAAAGTGAAGCTGGAGCTGTGAAGTGGCTCCTCAAAGCCGACAATTAGTCATGTATTTGAAAAAGTTTTGCCTCGGCACATCAGTGAGATTGCCACCGCTGAGTGCACATGCATTCCTCTTGTCATTTTGGAATATCTCAGTGTCGATCCAGAAGGTCAGCAGCAAAATACTCGACGCTCTTGTCAAATCAAATTACGGTTGGAGACGAAACATGATTAAACTGCAATTTGACTTTGAGTGTTTATTCCTCCTAAGGCCTGGAGACACTTCCCCCTTCAGAAACACAGAGGGGAAGATTGACAGAACAGGGACTGGAAGCCTTTCTTCTCTGTCATTTCTATTTGAGCGGGGAGAGATTTCACCCTTTTGAAATTCACTAAATCTTGTTTCTGTGTGCATAATGCATAGATTCTTTCTTTCTTTTTTTTTTGTTGGGTGGTTTGGCTTCAATAGGCTTTCAGAACCATCAAAACACAGAGGGAGAAGAGGTCACATGCTGTTGCAGGGAAAGTGACACGGCGTTACCCCGAGCTGGGTTTGAATATATGATTCTAGGAACAGCAAACGCTCCGGTCCCACGGTTATACAGTTCTTCCGCCCTCATCCTATTTTTCTCTACTTCTTTTCCTCTCTGCCGTTCATTCCCTCACTCTTTCCTGCCTCACATCTCCTCTCCCTGTTACTAAAGGCAGCCCACTCCTCTGCAGTGGCTGCCTGCCTCCCTGATTTGCTCGCTGCTCTGGGAGGATTTGCATAGGCTGGCCCACTTGGCGCTTCTCTCCTCCCCCTTCCCCTCCCCTTCCTCCTTTCCTCCATCCCATCATCTTCGCTTACTTTCACCTGAGCCTGCTCCCGTCCTCTCTCTCTCTCTCTCTCTCTCTCTCTCTCTCTCTCTCTCTCTCTCTCTGTGCGCCCCCCCCCCCCCCCACACACACACACACACACACCTTCATCTCGCTCCCTCCTCCCACCAGTTTCTCATTTTCTCATCCTCTTCTTTCTCCCTGGCTTTTTTCTCTTTTCTTTATCTGTCTGCAAATCTGTCTCTTTCTCTTGTGGACTAATACAAAGAGCTATCAGTCTGGGTCTCACTGGGTTAACAAGCCAGACCACTTCACTTCTCCAGGGACATTTTGAAAAAGAAAAAGAAAAGAAAAAGAGGAGCTGGGAAAAGAGTCCAGACAAATATTGGATCCAAACTTAAAGATGGAGTTGAAGGACGAGTGTGGATTTTCATCTGGCGTTGAGATTCTGTAGCCGAACTGAGGAAGACGGGAGCGTGTTGCTGCTGAGACGATAGAGAGACAGAGAGCTGACAGTTTGTCCGTGCCGGAGAGCGTGGAGCTCCTCATCTTTCTGTCGTTCCCTCCCTCCACCTCTCCCTCCTCCTCGGTCTCATAGCTGAGGCTGTGTATTATCCGTGGCTTGACAGAGCGGAGCTGTGCAGTGCAGAACGGAGCGGAGCGAGCGGGCAGAGGGCTGCAGCGCCGGTTCTCCCCCCTTTCTGTCACTCACTGTACGCCCGCAGGTGTGGAAGGGCGTGCAGGGACACATTCCAGGTGTCGCCCACGAAAAAAGCCGTGCGCGCACAATCTCGCTGGCTGCTCGTACACACGCGCACACAAGCTGGCGACGTGGTCATCAAAGGAGCAGCCACGGGGTGATCCTGCCGAGAAAAGAAAGTAAAGACATATTGGATTCTGGTTCAAAGAGCCAGCAAGCAAACGGAGAACAGCGGGAGACCTGCCAACGAGCGGAGTCCAATAGACCAGCCTGAGCTGCGTTTTGTTTGGAAGGAACTGCTGGATCCTACGTTAACAGGGAGCTTGTGCTGGTTTCTCTCTGGTATGGAGTTTGCTGCTGTATCTTGGCTACGGGAAGGTCACTTTTTCTGAGTTCCTTGCACATCTGCTTTACTCTTTTTTTAAATATATAGTAGGGGGGGAGGGCGGCGTGAGCCATGCTCCCCAAAGAAAAGCCCCAGGAGGGCCAGCTGCTCTGGATGTTGCTTCTTGCAGTGGGGTGGATGGTGCTGGGTTCTGCTCGGGGATCCTCGTCCTCAGACCTCCATCTCCTCTCCCCTACCTCCGGCGTCCCCCTCCCCGCTGGCCCGCCCCGGGCCGATCGCCCGCAGGGCCCTCAGGGGCCCCGGCACCACCAGCCACCTGTGTCCATATACCGCTCCCCGGCCTCACTACGAGCCGGCCACGGTGAGTCCCGTCACCACCTCTGCCTCTCTCTGTCCATTTATCATCGTGAATGATTAGAGTGAAACGGAGCCATCTGTAGCCACCTCTCTTATCATGTTGTTTTACTCTATACAACTGACTAGCTCACTTCCTCCCTCCCACTGTCTCCCCGTCTTTGTTCTCGCTCTCCCTCTCACTCTTCCTTCCACCACGGCACGAAGAGCTAACGATAGTTGACAGCAGCTCTGCATCACGGAGCTGTATATCGTCTATGAAATTATACGTTTAATTGTCAGTGAAAGGCTCTGACAAGCACAAACACCCACAGTCACTCTATCAGCTGAAGAGCAAACAGAGGCTCCGAATGATCCCACCAGGATTTAACAACTCTTGTAATTGCCGAAGAGTAAAGAATCTTTAATAAGTGTGGCACCAGTTCCCTCTTTTGTAAAGAGGCTCGTCCTCATGCATGTTCGGGGTCTGTTAGACAAAATGCACCGCGGCGTCTGGCTTTTTGAAGTTGATTTAACCACCCAGTTTAAAAAGTGTCCATGTAGGATTTTATGCATCTGTTATCTCCTCCAACAGCAGCACGAGCTTTTCCTCTCTGCAGCTGAACGTACACGCCCAGGAGGAGGGGGAGGGGGGGGGGAGGGGGTTCGATTAGAACTGGTGGTCAAATGCCTTTTCAATATTGACTTTTGTTTTATAGGTACTTAATGTGATCAATTTTCACCATTAGCTGCAACACAGACATCACCTAGAGGATATTTCTGCTGCTCTAACAGTGAGAACGACATGCTTTTCACAGCTTTTGTGTCACCATGTGGTCGTGGCTGTTATTTTAAAGGATTCATCTCACCGGATTTCTTTTATCACAAGCAGTTTTTTTTTTTTTGCTGGTGTTCTGTAACAGCATGTTTTCTAGTGAGAGGCTGTACATGGAGGTCAGACAGTTACTATATGTGTAGAAGCATGTGGTTAATAAGTGATGAGTTATGATAATGAATGTGAATATATATATATATATATATATATATATATATATATATATATATATATATATATTCAATTCAGACTAAATGGCTGAAGATTTCATGGCCGTAACCACTCGAAGGTCTTTAACTGTTAAAAGCAACGTTTATTATAGTTTTTTTCATGTTTGGTTTGTTATTATGTTGAAAAGTGACAGTAACATTTTTCATAATGACACTGAACTATCAACAAAATGCTGCATAAGAACCATGAATAATGACATGCTAGTGATGAAAAATAACAGACCAGATTTAAGTGGCCTGCATGTGCTTTATTTTGCACTTGCAGCATTTGGGTAGATCCAGTCTGCTCCTCTGTGTGCCACTGGATCTGTCAATCCCTGGTGGGGGTGGAAAGAGAGGAGAGGAGAGGGGGGGGATCGAATCCGTTGGAAAAATAAATCTGATCCAGGTCCCTGCTCGACTCCTTTAACCACATCGAGGGCTCGTTTTTTTAGCACGTTGAGGGCTATTGGAGCAGATGAGCCTGACATGCTGGCAGAGAGAGAGAGAGAGAGAGAGAGAGAGAGGATCTGCATTACTAATGTGAAATGTGCAAACCATATAAAGTACAAGTCTGGGCATGGACTGGGTAGCAGCCATTTAAGAAGCTGTGGTAATGATGTACAGTCCAGTGCACTGGAAAACAGCACGTCGACTGCAATACATTCAGTTCCTTTATGTTGCACTTCATTTGAATGGCCCACAGATGATGGTTGAGGGTGCAGATAAACAGGAAATTACTTTAGATTGTGTTTGTCTGCACATAAAACATCATTTCTGTCAGATTAATTTATGACTTGTGTTGTAAACTTCAAAATCTGGTCGGGAGATGAAATAGGTTCTTGCCCAAAAGTAGATTTTATATACATGCTGAGCTCTCAAAGCTCCTGTTTTATCCATCACATGACCGTGTGCCTCATTTACAGAATTTTCTAACTGTATAGGTTGCAGGTTCAGATCAGTTCTGATTGACTCTTGTGTAAATTTGCATGCAGAGAGTGGTGACCCAGTACAGAGGGAGATAAAAGAGAGGATAAAAGCAGGATATTAGCAGACTTGTTTGTGTTTGTGTGTGTGTGTGTGTGTGCGTGCGTGTGTGCGTGCGTGCGTGCGTGTGTGTGTGTGTGTTATTGTTTGCTTGCTGCCTATTTACAATTCAGCTGCAACAGACTGACCCTGGTTTGGGCGTGAGTGTAATTACAGATTCAGAGGAGACCTTGGATAAAAACATACGGACCCAACATACATGCTAATGCTCACTTGTGTGTACAGTCATGCAGTACGTGCACACACATGGATGCATGTAGCTTGTCAATACATTCATACTTGTGCAGACCCAATCAGAGCATCCTCCCGCTGCGTACTGTATATGTAAACTAGGAGTGATCCTCTCTGTTAGGGCAAAACAGAACCGAGGAATTCATAAGTATGGAAGTGTGTTCGGGCCAACGCAGGCATGAATATCCAATCACGGTTTCTTTTTTTCATTGCACTGTTTTATTTCTAATTATTTTAATTATTTTCAATAGGCGTTATTTCATTCATTGTTCACAGGAAGGTGCACAAACAGAGAGAAGTTCCAGCACTGAAAGCAGAATGTGGTTCATTCCATTAGATTCTATTTACGTAATTTCCTAGATGTTGAAAAGATGTTTGAAGGGTTGTTTTTGTTTTGTTTTTTTGCTGTGACTGAACATACAGCGCACCAAAAACTCTCTGGTGACTTCATCATTTTATCGTCTGTGTCACTATCAGTGCTCACGCTCAGGGATGTGTATTTTTAGTTGTGTGTTTATGAATTGAACTGAGCTGACATGAACAATATTTGGTGTTTCATGTTCCCTGTAGCAGCTAGAAGTCAATGTTATGATGCTCAATTCTGACCCACTATTTATATATATATGTGGATATAAATTATTCAGCACTGAAGTTGAACAAAAATACCTCTGCTATATTGCTTTCACAATAACATATAAGGATTTTACTGTCAATGGATGTCTGCTTTAGTAAACATATTTATGTAAATAATCATAAAAGGGTTATTTGTCAAACTGAGATCATGTCTATTGTGCCTTGTATTACAGAGAACAGATTATCTGGGCAGCAGATACACTAAAAGTGAAGGCATGATTGCTTTACTATAGATTGAGGAGACATTGTTTAAAAGTGAATGAGTCAACTGAATAACCAGTATGAGAGTGCTTTGGCCTGCTTTGAAGCTTTGCCCTCAGCACTTAGGTAGAATAAAAGAGAGGCTGTGTGTGTTGTTTGATTACGTGAGTGTGAGTGAGAGTGCGTGCGCGTGTGTGCACGTATATGAGGCAAATCGTTTGATGCGGGATCACCTTGAAGAGAGTGGCTTTGGCAACACCATCTTCCACATACAGTAGAATGAACCTGCGCTGTACTGTACGTCTGTGGAAAGTTAAAATGGAGGCAGGCCAAGAGAGAGAACGAGACGCTGTGATATTTTTTTATTCTCTTTTTTCTGAGGTTAGCTCCAGCTCTGCGCTTTGAATAAAAGCTGCATCGAATCCTTCCTTTCTTTGGCAAATTATCAAAGGATTGACATTCTGAGTTTGTGTCTCTTCCTTGGGTCCTTGACACGGTGTGAAGGAAGTGTAGCATTCAGTTTGAGTTTAGAACGGTTTTGTGCTCTCAGCTGGAAGAATAATTCAGAGGAAGGCATTCAAAGTATAATGCAAAACAAACAAACAAAGAATAATCTATTGAAGCCTTAGGATCCAGACTGTGGTGTGGTAAATATTTCCATTAATATATCATGGGCTCACTTCAGGTATCTCGTGTTGAAGGAGAGCACGACTGCGACATCAGCAATGCGCACTCGAAACATGCTGGCTTATTTATGTCGTGGCCATTTTCTCTGTCCTCTTACGTTGTTCAGATTCCGGCCGCATGGCCGCGTGTGGACGGTGATGTTGGTCTGTCAGTCTTCAGCTTTAGTCCAGAGTGAAATAATCCTAATGTATTAAATGTCACACATTTTTGTGTTGACATTCATGTTCCTCAGGATTAATTTAAATCACTTGGGCCATCATCAGGTCAAAGTATTATTTGTCTTGTGTTTTAGTCTATGGATAGTGGTGCGTTCATGAGCAACTGGGGAGTGGGAAAACTTCTGATGAACACCTGTCGAACTTTGAATATCCCATTGAGGAAGTGGGAGGCCTTTGAGAGCTAGGAGAAGGTTTGGCGTCACTTGACAAGGCAGCGTTTGTGATGAAAGGCAGAGAAGAGATAGCTTGACAAAGTTATCCTGCCTTGTTTTCTGTCCGTGTTAAATGGCAGTACATGAAAAGGTAGAGATGTACAAGTATTATTGACCGCCTGAGCTGCATTTCGTCCCTTTGTTGGTTTATATTGATGATATTGGTAAGCATGTTGGTTGTTTTTCCTCTATTCTGACAGCAGAGACGGAGCAGATTTACTGTGAGCTGCCATGTTGCCTGTTTGTAAACGCTCTCAAATCGGAATTTGAGACATTCCCAAATTAGAACTTTCCTCAATTGCAAGCTGCCTGAACGCACAATAATTACCTGCTAAAGTCGTGACACTCCCGTCAGCCTCAGCTCCACTTTGAGCATAGTGCTAACGAGCCTATGTTATGATGCTGACATACTCAACGAATGTGATGAGCAAGCATTATATCTGCTAATGGGTCAGAATGCATCGAAGCATTGTAAGCATGTCAGCATTAGCACAGCTTCACAGATCAGATCGCATGGCTGGCTTGTAGTCTTGTTTCCCTACTATTATAATTGTTTGGTTGGGCACCGAAGCCTCCATAACTTTACCATAAGCTTTGTTTTGCTTATGTTTGGTTGATTATTAATTCTATGACAAACAGTTCCTTTTTTTTAATAAATATTTGAATGCTTATTGTCCAAAACTGCTTTAAAATGTATAGTTTTTAGTCAAACAACGTCCCGCTATTGCTGCCGCAGCACCCCCAGAAACGTCTACAACACCCTGGTAATGTGACAAACTTCACTTCATTTATCACAGTTAGCTTCCTGATCTTTTACATTTTTTTTTTTTATACAATATTTTTATTCCAACCACAATGAAAAATAGAAACCGTTCTCCACGAGTGCCTAATTAAATGTGTCTCGAATATAAAACTGTGACATTGTCTCTGTTAACCCAGAGAATATGAAGGGTAAACACTGGAACATATTTTTCATATTGTGGCAAGGTCAAAGAAATAACTGCAAATTCCAAGTGTTTGTTTCCCTTCTCCGTGGGTTCGGTAGCTTGCGGACTGGAACGCTTTCTGTTGTCGCAGCTGAAGTTATGAAAAATGCATTTGACCCCTCAGTCTCCTGTAAAATGTATTGGTCCAGGTGCGGTGGCTGCATAATAACTTGTCCCACGTGTAGCACATATATGAATTATTCCAATGAACCGGGAGCACTGTACGCTTTGTGTTGCTGTCTACCTTGATGAGGTTTGGTGTGCAGGCATTATACAGCACATCGGTAGACTTAAATGATATTGCCCTCCGGCTATTCATGATGGCTGCACAGTGAAATAAAAATGTGAGAGTGAAGATGGTTTAAGGATGGAGGAGAAAAGACTCGTGCGGACTTCTCTGTTTTTGTCCACAAAAGATACGACGAGCTGGATTCTCATATGAAAACATTTCCCTCGCTCGCCTTTTCATCCTGCTCCTCCTCCTCACACTGCTTCTCGCCTGCTGCTCCCTGTTTATGCTCCGGACAGCAAATCAATAGGAAAAGCTGTTTTGGGGGCTTAATTATGTGGTTATTTTAGGTTTTTGCCTTCTCTGCCCCTATTTTTGCCTGCACAAGCTCAGGCATTTTATCCTGGAGGAAGACAAGGCCGTTTTTCAGGCTGCCAGAGGAGGGAGGAGGGGGGAGGGAAGAAAGAAAGAAAGAAAGAAAGAAAGAAAGAAAGAAAGAAAGAAAGAAAGAAAGAAAGAAAGAAAGAAAGAAAGAAAGGAGGAATGAGAGGCGAGGTCAAGCATGGAAATGAAACAAGATGTAATAAAAACAAAAGTGAGAAAACAAAGCTGGAAATGTTAATGAGGTGACAGTGTCATAGCATTGGCTCTTCTCCTGCATTTCCTGCTAATCCTGACCTTTATCTCTCTTTTATGCCTGTTCAGCTCACAGCCTCACTTTTTTTTCTTTTTTTTTTACCTTCCTCTCCTCTCTCTCCCTCTCCCAGACTCTGTCATATTTCTTTTCTTTTACAAGGTATAGATAAACATCTTCTTTTTTTTTCTTTGCTTCACTGTAGTTTCTTCCTCCTCCCACTAAATTTGCTTGCTCTGCAAATTAACCAGAAAAGTCTGTCCTCACAAATTAATTCTCCAGAAACTCAGAGACACCCCCCCCCCCCCCCCCACACACACACACACACACACTCTCATCTATTCGGTCACTCCAGCCTCGCCTTTTTAATTATATTTATGCTCTTCAGCTCTTCTAATTATGGCCGTGGCTCCAACAGGAAGTAGTTGAACACATCTCATAATTATCTATCAAATAATTATCCATTTGAGCAAACTCCTACTGATTGCAGCTCCTTCCTTGGTGGGACTGAATAATCTCATGTGCAGGAATTGAGCCAACTATAGAAATGTTATATTTAATTCCTTTTATGTTTTTTATACATATATATATATTATTTTACCTCTTTCTAGTTTTTGATTCCCCAGCCAATTACTTTTCCACGGCTGTGTTCTCGTGTCACATCTGTCTCCATGGAGACGCTGACAGATCCTCCGAAGATTAGACGGAACAGAAGATTTCGTGCGGAGTTCACAAATCAAGTCGGATGTGACCTGCGGTGACATCATAAGGACAGCTAATGAACCTTCGTCACCTCTTAGTGACTTCAGTCTGAGCTCATTATGGTCTTCATCACAACTGGTGGGAAGACATGTGAGAACACCTCTCACGTTCTGCCGTCCTTCTCATTCCCACGTCTAATTTCACTGGACTCAGTCAGTGACCTGCAGCGGTTCTCTTCATTGAAACCACCCTGAGATTATTAGACATATTTGCACTGCAGACTGTGACCTTGAGGGGGAGCAGATGAATAATTTATACAGAGTATATAGAAGAGGACCTCCCCCCATCACACCTTTCTACAGGATGTGTCTCGTGGCAGTAATTAGCTATTCAATGATGGATTTTTTTATTCTCTGAGAGAAGTTATTGATGCTTTTGGGAGCAAGATGGAACACTTTTATAGACAATGATTTATATGCCAGCTATTTTTTATATTCACCTTAAGGTTTGATGGACTCTCTTATTAGTTTATTGGAACAGCTCGCTGTAGTAAAAGTGAATAATTTTTAAAGAAGAGAAATCAATGGCTTTGCGCCCAATATGAGTTCACCTACGTAGTAATTAACCTGTATTTGCACTTAATGCTCATTATTGTACGAGTAAAACGTTAAATGAAAAGTAAACAGACTTAATGTGTGCAAACTTAAACACTAGCACCGTGTCAAAGGTGATTTTTGTTATTGCTTAGCACTTTAGAGCTCAGACCGAACGTCTAGACAAGCGTGTTTTTGCAGACACACACAACCAGCAGATAATTCATCCCCTGATAAATATGTTTACAGCCAAGCAAATTTAATATTTGTAATCCTCTCCATCTTGCCCTGCACAGACTGGATAAATATCTCAGGCTCTGCCAGGTTTCCAGTGGAGTATTTCTCTTTCATTGTGGTTTATCGCGGCAGAAGGGAGAGGGGAGGGGGGGAAACTGTAGCGGGAGAATGATGTAAACTGTGAATAAGCGCGAGAGAGATAGAGAACTATTTGAAGAGAAAGGGAGGTAGCAAAGGTGGCAGCTAAAGTGAGAGGAAGATGGAGAGACTTTATATGTGAAAGAAAGAGACTTACAGCAGACAGAAAAAGAGAGATTGGGATAGCCTCTCCAACCCACTCTAGTCCAGGCTAAAGTAGCTAATGGGCTTGCCCAGACGCACTGAGTGGATATTGCGTTGGGACTTCCTGCAGTCCCTAGGCAAACAAGACAGCGAGGGTTGGCTAAGAGGCTCGCTGGCCAGCCGGAAACATGATATCATCTCGCTAGCGCCACTAATATGGACACACAGCCAGCCAGAGAGAGAGAGAGGCGAGAGAGAGAGACAGACGGCAGACGAAACCAGCATGAACCCAATTTGGACTGATTTTATGAAGGAGCACCTGTAGAGAGAACTGATTGAGAGAGCCGACGGGTCACCGAAAGTGTTCTGGCATGCACTTATTGTGTCCCGACATGGACAGCATACATTACAACTTGCAGGACAGGGCTATTTAATTTTAATAGCAAGTGGGCCAAATAGGAAAGTCACTGGGGATTCGGGGACCACACAGAATACATTATCAGTTAAAGGCCACATAGAACTTGCAGGACAATATTAAGATTAAGTTAAACCAGATTTTCTGTCAGTTTAATGGTATCAGTATAATCAAATCCAGCTAGTACACTGATTTTTTTACTGTATCGGGCAAAGTAAATAAATACCGGTCAGTCCCTTTGCTTTGGAATTGGCTATTTTTAGATCCAAATTTTCTGTCTCTTTAGTCCTGAAAGAGAGACCTTTTGAAGCGCGTTGTTAGCTTACCTCACGTGAGTTTCTCTGTGGTGCGACAGCCCAGAGCACGACGTCAGGCTTGACTGAGCGAACAGTAGGTGCAGAGTAGCTGTTGTCCTGTTGCAGCCAATCACAAGGTTACCCACATAGATCGCTCTGATTCAGGATGCACACTCCTACTTGTTTCTATGTCTGTGGTTCAGCCTGATTTGAAGGCAGCCTCTCGCAAGTTATATAGAAATTCAAAAGCGTCCACATATGCAGCTTGCCTTTTAAGGAAGATAGGCAAGTATCTGAGGAAAGAAAAGCAACTCGCAGAACGTAGACGTTAGATCACAAAAAGGACATAAAAATCAGGCTGAGTGCTACACAGCCATGATTCATGTTCATGGACACAGCTCAGACATTGGAGAGTCTCGACAGATTTAAAAAAAAAAAAATAATAATAACTTTTATTCCTCAGCTATGTATACAGAGACACAAGTAAAGACCAAGTTATTCTGACTGAACTATTTGTCAACGAGGCACATTAAAATAATCATAGAAGGAGTTTTTGAAGGCTGTATCACCTCAGTGTGCCGGTTCTGAGTGCAGATGAAGACATGAAGCATGTCACCCCTCTTTAATCGCCATACTGCCTGATTGAAAGCAAGTTACTGATGCTTGTTTGATTATGTAATCTTGTCTCATCCTCAAAAATGTTTTCCCCTTAAAATAATTGATAGAGACACACAAATGTTGTTTTTCAGAACTTTGCCCTGAAACTTCAGAAAATATGAAACTATATGTATTTATAGATGAGAGTGGGCATGTATAGGCACCAATACATGCTACAAATCTTGGCCACCCAACCACTCTTCCCACTGCTCTGCACTCCACACTGCAGCGTACACAGCTCACTGTAGCGCTCCCTTGGGAATCATTAGCACTCCCTGAAGGGCAGTATTGTGCCAGGGCAGGTCACAAGTTTAAGAGCAGGTCAGAGTGTTTTTCTACCCACTGCCTGACCTCTTGTTTATTGTACCGAGAGCTGCCTCCATGGAGCAAATACAAGCTGCCTCTTTGTAACTATGCTCAGAGCTTAGAATAATAAGTAATGCTTTGAACGTCCACAGTAAGCAACACATCTCTCTTTTTTTTTTTTTTATACATATTTTGCTGCAATTCTGTGCGTAAAATAAACTGGTTGAAATTAACATAAAAAGATATGAGCGGGAACGAGAGATGAGAAGGAGGAGGCAGACCTGTTCGCTCTCTCTCGTCTTACATAACCAACTTTAAAGCAAGTCTTAACCTGTGATTCATGCTGTTTTACTGGGCACTTAGTGGATATGGATAATTCATATGGATCCCAAAAGCCCCCCAGGGCACCGTAGATGTAAACAATACACAGTATGTCCCATATTTGTCAGAATGAAGAGTGCAAGGAGCAATTCAGCCGTGCTAGCGGGATGAAACTGCAACCACCCCGCCTGAGTAAGATTGATTAGATGCTCATTACTCCATGCATGCCTGCGTCAGTGTGTGTGTGTGTGTGTGTGGGTGGGGGAGGGGAGTGGGTGGGATTGGGTGTTTCCTTGATTTGATTTATCAAGTGCTCAAAAGCAGGCCGAAGGATTAATCACAGCAATGATACCATGCCAAGCTATTATCTACATTGCTTTATTTGGAGATGCTGACTCCTACTTGGTGCTGCGCGCGCGTGTGTGTGTGCGTGTGTGTGTGTGTGTGTGTGTGTGTGTGTGTGCGTGTGTGTGTGTGTGTGTGTGTGCGTGCGATCGTGCGTGCGTGCGTGTGTGTTTGAACTAAAGAAGAGACTGTTGTTGGCCATATATTGTGTTGGACTGCATGTGTATATGATATTGTCTGATAATCTTGAGCAGATTGAACGAGATGTTTTTCTTTTTCCACATAAATACCTCTGTATGTTTGTTCAGTCTACTTATGGGATTCAGTTTAAAGTGTGTACGCAAGAAGACTCCTACCCGTCTGCCTGCCCTTATAGGCCCTTACTGTAAATGAAGCAGATTTATTTTTCCAACAAGAGGCTCTTCTTTGCTTTTCTTTCAGCGTTAGAACAAAACTAGACTATTAGCAACCTCTCTGGCAATCTACTGTATCTCACAACCTTGACTTTTCAAATTCTGAAATGTAGTCGGTGGCACAAATTTAAAAACAATCAAAAACTAACTGCTAATTAATGCCGCTGGAAAGAACATTATATCAAGGACGACAGGTAGTATGGAGGAAACTTTGAGTTTGCATTAATAGCGAACAGCATGAACAGCAATTTTACACAGGCATTAATGAGGAAAGAGATGGAAACAGGCCCGTCTCAAGGTAATCTGTTGTCAAATAAAGGCCTGTTTCTCTCTGCAGTTCTAGTATTTATGATTTGATGGAACTTGGAATTGTCTAACTAACTATTTATATCACTCTCTGTCTGTTTCCCTACTTTAAAATCTTCTACCTAGTTGCCCAGCCGTCCAGCAAGCACTAATACCGCGCTGTGTTTTTACAATTCAAGAAGCAGCTCTGTTTATTTCACTTTCTTAGACTGGGTCTCAGAATAGGCAGCATACAGTGCAGATTACATCTTTGAATGCAGCACAGAGAAGCAGGCTTATCCTGAGACAGTATCACTCTCCCAGATCCATAAACACGCGGACATGTGTCGCCTGAATGGAATTCAACACAGATGCCCACGCATGACTTGTCACCAGCGTTAATTCCAACAAACCAACATCCCGAGCCATTCATTTTCATAAATATCCCCTGTTCAGTTTCTTTTTATCTCTATCCGTTGTGCTGTTGTTGTTTTTTCTTCTTCATCTCTCGTCTAACTCTCTCATTTTATCTCTGCTTTTCGTTCCATCCATCTCCTCCATCCGGGCTCTCTCTCTCTCTCTCTCTCTCTCTCTCTCTCTCTCTCTCTCTCTCTCTCTCTCTCTTTCTCACTCTTTCCATTTTACCATCATGCCAAGTCGCAGGCTCGGGCTACGTTGATCCGCATTTGTGACAGCGTCTGAGTGAATTAACGCAGTGCTGCCACTGTGTGCAGACATCTAGGACACACAGCGGAGGAAAAAAAAAAATAAAAAAACTCAGCCCCCGTTCTGTCTATCTGGCCAAGCCGGAGCAGAGCTTATCAGGCTCTACGAGAGGAGAGGAAAGAGAAGCGGATATTCACCCCACTGCAATGCCATAGTGTACATATCAGTGCCAGTCCAGGCAACATAGTCGCACTTTTTAAATGTCAAACGCTCAGATATGTGTGTTTGTGTGTGTGAGTTTCAAGCTCAAATAACTTCTACTGTAGAGCGAATTCATGTTTCAGCTGACCTTATTGTTCTCAGTTTAGAAGGCTGCTTTGTTTCACTGACTTACAGACCATACAGAAGGCCAAACATGGCTGCTTCACGTTTGCACTTTCACATACCATCTATCAATTTGAGCCATTCATCATCAATGATCAGGATTTGTTTGAAAATTGCAGTCACAATCCTACATTCTTTAACATCTTTCTCTGTAGGATCCTTTTGGTTACTGTTAGTCACGCGCAGTGCCTCTTGGTGAAAAACAACATCTTATCTAACTTTTACCGGTGGAACAGGCGGAATTCATGAGCGAACAGAGGTGATTATTGGAGTTGGCATTGACCACAGAAAGCACAATCAATACTGAAGTGCTGTATTGATTCTTCTGGCGGCTGTTGATGAAGTGAAGAGGCTCATTGCACCTCGTGGAGAGATGAGTGTAAGAAGATGAATTAATGAGCAGAACGGGGGTTAAGACTGTTGACCGGTGGACTTTGCTGAAGTTCAGACCTTTTGGCGCAACGTCATACCGGAGATGCCAACTTAGCATCGCAGTATGTTTCCTTAGTATGAGTGTGTGTCTGTGCATATGTGTTATATGCCAGGGTAACATCTGGTGTTTACATCTCATGGCAGAATCAGAAGTATTTGCATAAAGCTGTTGCTGCATCTTCCTCCAATTTGTAAACACTTGATTTGCTGCAGATGATGATACAAGCCTATAATGTCAGTACTGATGGCTGTTGTGTTTCAAAGGCGAAACAGTGAGACGTGGAGAGCTGAAAGTCCCGTGCTTTTCAACAGCTAACCAGGCGACTCGGGTTAGGTCTGGTTTCCAGGAGGCTGGCGGATAGATAGGAGCTGGCAGGTACGGTGCACACAGCCCACTCTCGTGTCTTAAGGAATACTGCCGCTCCTCTGCTTCAGACTGCCTCCAACTGTGTGTGTCCATACTGTATTTGTCTGTGTGTCGCGTAGCTGTGGCATCGCCAGGAGCGGTTCTCTTGCCATGCGGAATGCAGCCTCGCCTGGATTCACTTCAAAGCTCCTCCAGACACACATCCACACTCGGGCAGTGTGGACGTACCCAGGAAAAAAAAAAACAAGGCATCTTTAAGTACATATATATCCACATGCAACACTCCCATTGATTGTACTAAGGAGGGTAAAGTAGAGTCTCCATAGTCAAACAGTGCATACCAATCACAAGGTGTATTATGGAGTGAGCAGAATAAGTCTGTACACGCCGACAGTCAGGGCACAAGGGCACAAAATTATTCTGATCTTCATCACAGGCACAAAAACATCAAAGTGAAAAAGACAGGGGGCCCACTGATTACAATTTTCATTCAGCTATCCAAAGAAAGCAGCAACATACAGTAAAAATGTTAAACACTGGACACCTCCCACTCAAATAGAAGCAAGCTTTGCTAATCAGTTAGGAACGCTCCGACGCCGAACAGCTTGCCGCTTTGATGCGACACACAATTGAAGTGCGTGGGCGAGTGAATTGACGTGTTTATATGTGTGTGTTCGTGTGGGCAGATACTGTACGTGTCTCTGTTTTCACCTCAAATGGAATGATGCATAAAAGCCACCTGCTTGACCGCATTGAAGCCCATTTGGCTTCCAATTGTGGTGTAAACAACCATTTAGAGGTGTGCAAATATCAGGTTAGTTAATGCACATGTTTTGCACATCACATCAACTGGATGGCATCATACGGAATCCATGCCAAGTCCTTAACAAGAAGTCAGCATGTACTGTTGCAGACAGCAACAAAGCTTCCGACAGCTTGTCGCTGTAACCCTCTGATGCCTTTAATAACGGCATGTAGTGAAGGGAGACATCGAAATGAAAAGTAACAAAACAACAAAACATTCCTGGCACGGTTCAGAACTCACAAAATCCACCACTCTTGGAGCCACCAGGACATCCCCATTCCCTCGGTGTTTGGGTATTCTGTTGGCAGCCTTGAATCTTCAAACATGTTTGGATGAGATACGAGTGAAAGAGAAACGAGGAGACCGGACAGATGGTTCTCCATCCCACACCATCAGACTCGCATCTCAAAGCACACAAGTCGCTCTCCGTGTACTTGTTGCAACCTGGCAAAGCATGTAATACACTTTCCTGGCCACTAGAGGGAAGCTTATCAATGGGGCATCTTTGCTTCACGAGACGTGTCAGTCTGCGCAAACCTTCGTTAGGGTTTGGGACAAACCACGTGGTTAGGACTAAAAAAAACTTTAGTTTGGGAAAAAACGTGGTTTTAGTGTTTAGTTTAGAGGTAGGATAAAAAAAAAAACCTCTGTTAGGGTTCCGGAAAAAAAATTCCCAAAGACAAGTTTGCCATCTCCCGTTCTTTGTCTCACTACCTCCGTCGACGCACGTTTGTCAAATGACCTGCCTCCGTTTACAAGAGTGTTTTTAACACCTCTAGACGATGCTTGGTGCGTCAAAGACATGCTTACCCTTTTGACGGTCGGGCGTAATATGAGGTTTGTCCTGATACTGGGCTGACAAGTGGCACACGTGTACAGACACCCAATGGTAATATCCCATTTCATCTGCACTCACATTCAACTGGTATTTATTTAGCATGTATATGATGCAGAACAGTGACCATTAAAGTGTCTCCACTTGTCTAGTTAGAGCTCTATGAACAGGAAGCAAAGAGCCCATCACTTTGCCCTTTTATCTTCCTACAGCTCTCAAATGGAGTGGAGACATTCAATTTAAAGTCTAAGGTCTGGTCGAAGCCACCGACTTCCATTAACTCCATTCCTCAGAAGTAGCTTGAGAGGTACAGCATCAAAGAACTTTAATTATCCTGCCCTGCAATGAGAGAGACAAAGTGATATAACCGAGGCGGAAAAAGAAGAAAGATACGAAGCGAGAGAGACGGAGGAAGAAAGACAGGGAAAAGTGGGAAAAAGAAGTAAGAAGAGTATGGATTACCTGCCATAATATTGGCTGATCTGCTCTATTCTCTGCCGTTTTTTTTCTATTGAAAGGCCCTCAAGGTTTTAAATTGCTTCCTTGCTTTCATTATCTGCCGTTTGATTGGATTGTGGAGCCCTGCTGAGGTGTTCCATCAGGAAATAATGGGCAGATCTAGCTGCATTATTATTTTATTTTGATTTGGTCTTCAACCCAAGATAGAAATCGCCTTATAAAACTGGAATATACTCACTGCTATTAATACCTTTGATCACAGTCAAAATGGTAGACTGGTATGTAGGAACAGGTGCATGTAGATACGTCGGATTATTCTAAATTCTAAAATCTTTGCGAGCCCAGAAAGTCTGATAAAAAGGAGCGAGATGTATTGCTTTCCATGGAGATGCAGGGGAAGAAAAAAAAGAAAGCGCATTTCTCCTTTCTTCTTTTTAGTGGGCCAGCCAAGAGCGATAGTGGGACAGACATTCAGACAAAGTGGTGGAGTGGAGGGCGGTCTGTTGGGAGCTGGGCGGTAAAGGTCAGGGACGGGGAGATGGCTCTAGCACAAGGACATAATTGGCTAGGCAGAAAGCCAGTTCAGCACACGCACACACACATTCAACACACAAAGGTAAGAGATCGAGGCCCGTTGTAGCCAGAGAGGGAATTGGAGCTTACAGAGGGACTCCGAACCACCTGAGAGAGAAAAGTGTAAAAGTCTTGACAAAGATTGTTTGGCTCTTTATCCGTCACCCTTGTTTTTTTTTTCGTTCCATTTTTTTACTCCTCTCTAACTCCCGCAGATCCCTCCTCCAAGCTTCTGGGTATTACTCTCTTTATCTCATTTTTGTCTCTCTCGTCACATTCTCTCCCTCTGTCCCTACCCGCTCTCTCCATCGCTTTTCATATCCAAATCAGTTTTTTTTAGGTTCCTCTCTCAGCATTATGTCACTATTGTCATCGAAACTTTAACGCCATTGACTCTCTTCTCCCTTTCTTTACCTTAATCTCTCTTTCTCTCTCTCTCATCCTCTTTCTCTCTCTCTCTCTCTCTCTCTCCTCTCTCTCTCTCTCTCTCTCTCTCTCTCTCTCTCTCTCTCTCTCTCTCTCTCTCTCTCGCCTCCTCTGTCCTGAAGTGGCCGCAGACATCCACAAAGCTAGTTTTCCAACAGAATACCAATGTTTCTCGAATGGTGCAATAACCACCCAGTGAAATTCTAATCCGCAATGTGTGGGGAGCTTTAAGATCAGAATCAGAAAGTGTTCCTAAAAGGGGGGGGTAATTCATCATTCATGGAGTTCGTCTTACTCATACAATACACAATTGTTTTATCAAGGATTTGCAGAGATGTGTTGGCGTATGCTGTCCCTTCTGGCGCTGCTCAGGTGCCGTTCATAGCAGTAGCTCTGCTCATCTGCATTAACAGTGAGAGGAAATAAAACCTGGGTGGGGGTGATGTGACTAAAACCATTACTGCTACCACCACCAGTGAACTCCTGTCTCAGGAGTTTTGTCTCGTAATGACTTTCGTAGCTTCAGGGACATGTGCATTTACATCCCTTCTATGCATACACACTGTATGCACATACATTGAAAGACATATTTCTTTTTGAACCCTCACCCTTAAATTCATGATAATTTTTTACATAATAATAATCTCCTCAATGCCACAGCAAAGAGAAATGGAAGAGGCAGAGAGAGATTAGGGTTAAGGGCACTGTGTTAGATGCCTATCATCAAAGAGAATTACGATCTTGTAATAGAAGTAAAAAGCACCCTTGGGCAGTAAAGAGTAGAAGTGGTTGGGGAGAAGGCGATGCAAAGGGGGAAAAAAAGAGTACTCGGGATATATACTGGGAGACAGGCTGGGGGGAGGAGGGGAGGGAGGAGGTGGTTGCCCAATCAAACTATTCACAAGCATTGATTCAATGTGACTGCTGTAAGTGGTTGTAAGTGAGGAAATCGTCAAACTCTCATTGGCTAGTACTTAGAGATGGCTCTCTTAGGCTTGTACAGGTTGATACACGGTCAGCACAAGGGCGCAGCACAGGTTCATTTCTTCACCCAAAGGTGCATTAATGGATCCTTCCTTCTTCGTGGTGTGCTGTTGTCTCGATAATGGTGATGGCATTGTGTAGTGAGCTTTTTTTTCCCTCTCAGTATTTGGTCAACCACTGACAGTTTTAATTGATCCTTTGGAGAACCGGCTGATCTGGGTCAAACTTAATGTTTTAGTTGAGAGGAAATCCTCCGTTATATTAATGGAACAAAGACATGAAATTAAAAATGTCTCTCTTTCATGTCTTTATTCCACTGTCGCTCCTCCTGGTGATGAATAAGACAAATAGGCAGAGCAAGACAGCGGTGTTGGTAAGCCCCTCCCGCCCTGTCACCTTTCTCGTGGGAACTCTTTTTGCATCAGTGTAATGTTTTATTGATTTATCGGCAGCGTGAGAATGATCCATTCATCCCCGTCTCAGAGAGAAATATGAGTGTTGTTGATGTGTTCTGGCTGAATAATCCTGGTATTAATCGAAGCCAAGGGGTGTCAAGATGAGGTGATTGGACTGTTTGAGGTCTGTGGCAGGAGTCACGTCTGAATTTGGCATCTTGGCACTAGGACGGCGACTTGGGCTCAGCACAGAAAGCTAAAGAGTAAAGACATCAACTTGCAACCTCTTCACACAAGCTTGAAATATATTGCAGTGCTGTAAAGGATTTTCTTCTATGTCATTTGTAAAAATGTAGCTATAAAAAAATATTTTTTTTTTGGGGTGGGGGGGGGGGGCATGAGGTTGGTGCCGTAGTTGAGGATAAGTTAAATGTGGCATTTCAAGGCGCCCTAAGTGAAATCTAATATGGCGTTTGTTTAATTAAAACCCAGGCAGTGTTTTGGGGGCAGCAGATTAGTGCTAAAAGATCCAATTAAAGTGTTTGGTGAGAGAGGAGCTCCAGAGCCTGTTGGGTTTCCTCTTCAATAAGTGAAATACCTTGCAGCTAAACCTGATAGCACTGATAGCATATAATGAGAAAGGACCCTTAGTGCTCCACAGGGCTGCAGCCAGCCACTAAGTACGGCTCCTGCTGCTGATGCTCCCTGACTCTCCTGCCTTCCTATCATCCTCAAAAGCACACATACTTGTGCTATCTTGTAGCACAATCAGCATGTCTGAAGAGGAATATTTAGAGGCACTGTAGCATCCCCCGTCTTCAATGAAGCCTGATTAGCATCACGTGCTGCAAAACAAACTGAGATAAAGGGAGAGACCAGTTGTCTTTGGAGTTTGTTTGTTAGTCTAATCTCTCCCGCTTGGTTTTGCAATCTCAGATAACTGTCTAAATCTTTTATTAGATTCTAAGGAGGCAAGAACAACTGCGGTCTTGATGGGATAAAATGGGGATATTTAGCATTCAACTAATGCTTTTTTGTAACAGTAATGCTGGCGCAAATTACTCCCATGAGTAATAGTCCTTTTTCACTCATTTTTACATACAAACGCAGCTGGCCAGAATGAGCAGGACAGTTAGTCATGGAAGGCCTGCGTGCAGAACATTTGCGTGTGAGAATATTGCGATGGGTAATGGGATGTGAGGCTTCATATATTACCATTTCTCTTTGTTTTTTTTCTTGTCAGCCAGGCACATTAACAGTTTATTTTCCTGCACTAGCCCCTCTCACTCCTGCCACCCTCAGTTACTATGCTGGAACCACGTATCACACCTCCCCAGCTCCTTCGTCTCACCACAAAAGAGCACTCCGAAGCAGCCATTAGCGAAGCAATCAGCATATACTGAAATGTAAATATTTGCTTGGGGCTATTTTATAAGGACCCACAACCAACTGATTAAGTCTCTAGATGAAATTTATACTTAAAGCCCACATATGAAAACATGCACCTGCATACAAATGCACCTGTATATACATGCAATACCGCACGCATAGTGCTAAATCACTGGCACTCACCCACACAAGCTCTTTCCCCCTCTATCGCAACAAAAGTTCCCTTATTTGCAGCAGTGCGAATGCCTTTTATATCTGGATGAAAATGCCATCAGTCTGAAGAACTTCTATTGCATTCGCTGGCGGGGTGCTTGTGGTGCACTTGATGGAACAAAATAAAAGTTTAAATTGATCAAGGTAATGTGAAATTTGACAGTGCAAAACGTTCTCCCTGAGACAGCTTTGATGTTTTCACTTTATTTCCATGTTTGATGTCAGGGTTGCTCATTGAGTAGATGTACACATGCTCTGTTATGGCAGAGATGCCTTCCAGTCCTATCTTTTCATCCCAGCTCACTTTTCCTGACATCTTTTTCATTTAAAATTCCATTATTGTCATATCTTGGTTTTTCGAACAGAGTATGTCATCCCATTGCAATGATTCCACGGTAACGATCCATGCTGCAACCAATCTGCTTTGTGCTTCTCTGGCCTACTTCTAGCCCATCGCACTACCTACAACCTTTATGATGAGTATAAAAATATGGAAAGAGGCGGATAAAAAAAACAAGAACAAAAAAGTTGAACCAAACCATCACAAACTAGCGACCGTCCAGTGTTGGTCCTGCTGCTGTAGCTGTACTGGCGACATATCTGTTTGCACTAGTGGCCTGACCAACTTATCACAATCCGACAGTCACCTCAGGCTGCCTCCCCGACATTCAGTTTGTCATAACGAGAATCAGTCTCAGACCGCTCACTGAGGATCTACAACCTCCTTGATGGAGCTTTGGGTAAAGTGCAGCGATGGGATTGGGGTTCGCCAGGTTGTGCACGAGATAAGAAATGCTTTGAAAAGCTGTGATTTTTAAATGTGGATGAGTTGAGCTGTAAAGTGACATATTGAAGACCGGGGAGGGACTTGGTTCTTCACATCGTACGGTGTTGGTACAAGGTGGGGGAAAATGATGGACTTGAAAGAGCTGCACTGTAGTTTTCTTTCCTCAAGTAAATAGTTAGGTTGCGGATCACATTCAGTGCATTATTATTCTACTCCTGCAGCTTGCTGTGTTACCTCAAGGTGAAGAGCCCTACCACTGTATGTAATACAGAACAAATGCCTTTTGTCCATTGCACTGGATAGGAGAGAGTAAATGTACCATTGAGCCTCCTGTTAAGAAGACTCAGTGACCTACATACAAAGCAATATAAGTAATGCTGTATGTGTAAACAAATACACACAAATATAGCTACAGCAAAAGTTCAAATACATTTATTGCTCTCTTTTATCATCTGTGTTGCTATTGCTGCACAGTCAAATGCACCTCTATCAGTATTCATATCCAACGTGCCAGTAAAATGAAGTGAGCTCCTGATAGGCTCTGTGTGACTGTAGCACCTGTTGCCCTATTGGCTCAGCCTGCAGATTGATGTCTTCCCTTTGATGAAACAAGAGCTCATGTCTGGACTATACAATTGGCCTTGTCACCTTCCCTTTCTGCTGCAACATATTTAAAGTGTGTGGGTCACCGAGCATGTACTGTTTCTTCTTTTTTTTTCTTCTTTTTATCAGGATGGATCGTGTGCCTATAGGTAGGTCTCCGGTTAACGGCAGTACTAATATGTTTTAATGAGCTCCAGTCCCCTGGGCCGTGGAATAAATTTCTCAGTTTGGCGTTAGACGAATGAAAAAAAAATGGAAAGCCCATGCTTTGTACCAATGTATTGTCCCAGGGCAAGGAGAGAAAAAAAACCTGTTGAATGAAGACATGCCAAAATATATTTGAATGATGCATTTTTGGTTTCTGTTTTGTCAAAGGTAGCTTAGGGGTCCTGCTGGCTGAAAACGTCCTCTTTCCTGTGCATTTGCTCATTCTTATGTGTGCCATATGATCCAAGATGTGTGTGACTTTGGGCAAAAGGATTGAAGTAAGCTTTGTACCGAGGTTTTTGCCTATAGTCCCTGTCCCCGTTACCATGCCGCTGCAACAATTCCCCCATCCATTTGACGCACACAGAGTGGCAGATTTCTTTTGCCTTTCATGAGCTGTTGAAAGCTGCCGTCGCTCGCTTTAAATTTCTTGTCAGTTCAGCTAAGTACATCTTCAAAGGCAGCAACTGGGACCGGCTGGTATGGGTGGGGTTGAGGTATATGAATGAAAAGATTGAGAGAAGAAGAGGAGAGAAAGATGGGATAGAAAAACTTGGTAGCTTAGCTTCTAGGTATACATCTACTTACTTTAATCAAAATCTGCACACCAGAAGAAGACAGGCGCACACTTATACACAGTAATCCACACATATACAGAAAGACAAGTCGCTTAACTTTGAGGTCAAGACCCCACCAGTGGTCACTTGATAACTGTATATGATCATAAGTCATTTCTAGAACTGATATATAGTTTAAAGTGTTTAATAAGAGCTTTAAAATGCGTGCCGCAGCTTCACTTTGTCTTCTTTGGATCGCTGAAGGAGTGCAAAGCTCTTTAAAAAAAATTAAGTTTGAAAATGAATGTTCTGGAAAGCACTTGACCTCTGAAAACAAAATAGGCCATAACCAAATCCACATGACAGCTTAGCAGTTCTTTTATCATGCATCATAAGACTTTTGAGACTTAGTCTAAGGCCATGGGTCAGACAAGGTTGCCAAAAACTCGACATAGAGTATTCAGGAACACACAAACACGTAAGCATGGCTTTTCAAACCCTTGAACATACAGACACACTTTCAATTGTGAGCGCTTCCACATGCTTGCACACACAAAACAGCAGCAACAACATGGAGAGCTTTTTGGCTTAGTCTTTAATTAGGCCGACACTAAGAAACACTGAGAGGGCAGCATGTTCCATCCCGCTGCCCTCCACGCTCCCTCAGGCCCTCTCAAACTCACCCCAGGCAAATTCAGCTAAGCCTTGGCCTCTGATCAACATACACGTTCACACACACTTCCACACAAGTTCACTTCCCACTCTCGGGCTTGCATGCAGATGTGTGGCGTCTCCCTGAACATGTGCTCACTTGCTGCCTTTGTCTCGTCCTCGGTCGGACTTGCATTCGCCCTCCTGCCTATCGCCGATCCATAAATCCTGCTTAAGGATTCCGTTAATTACAGCTTTCAAGAAGAACCCTTTACCCCACGTCTGTACCTTCCTCCCCCTTCTCATCGATTGCAACTCCCCTGGTTTATTTGTAGATAGGCTGTGTGGCAGTGGCCTTTTTAAGCATCTATCGCCGTTGCTCCCTCCTCTCCCCTCCCCTCCTCCGCCTAAACCCATTCTCCCCCTTTTTGATAAAGGATTGGAAACAGATAACAGAGGAGGTGGTGCAGGACCGACCTCTCTGTGGCTTTGCAGCTAAATCACTGCAAGGAGATGGATTGTGCCTCTGCCGCCAAATTTTCCTCCCATGGTTTGAATCAGTGCTGTGTTTTGTCTCTTGGCTCAATGTCCTTGGAGCATTGGGCAGAGCTACCGGCAAGACTCCGTCAAAGGTAGCTGGTCAATGGTGGAGGAAGAGGAGTTGGGAGGAGAAGAATGGAGAGGACACAGTGGAGGTAAATTGAAGAGAGGGAGGGCATTAATTATAAGGTTGACACATTCAATAGAGGGCTGAAGTCAAACCACCTGCCGGGGGGAATTGGAAAACAGCAACTGCCGAGTACCACTCCAATATCGGAGTCCAGTTGCTGTAATATAGACCGTCACAGTCAGAGAATGTGCCATGAATCTCATAGTGTGTATGTTTGTGTGGTTTTGACACCAAGAGAGGGACTAAAAATTAAGAGTTTTTTTGCACGTGATTAAATAGTATTTTTTTATTTAAACAATGTACAAATGGGTGACAAATTAAGGGGGGGGGGGGTGTACAGGAATGTAATGTATAGACAACCTGTTCCATTTTGGTAATCGCAACCAGGTAGCAAAAACAAAAGGAATGTTTTTTTGTAAAGTTATTTAAATTTATAAGTATGTTTACATGTCAAAATCATGAATATTTCTCAGTGCAGACTCATATATTTGGTGTTTATACTGCCTTACCTCCGGTTTTGCTTTTAAATGATCTGATTCATCATTGGCACAAAATACAATTCTTCATCATCTGTAGCCTCGGGTACATTTTTATTCACAGAGCTGTTGTCGTTAGAACCCGCCAATGTCAGCTGCTCTGAACTAAACATGCAACTCAGCTGCAGTGAGTACTCCCCGATAATGATCCAGAAGGATCCATAATTTGAAGGTTAACAAATGCACACTGCTCATCCATTGGTGTCCATCACTCACTTACTATTGGACTGAATGACTCCATTAATCAAACAATGTGTGAAGTTCCATTAGTAAGGTGTTGTGCCATCAGAAAGACTGTAATGACCCTATGCATAGATTGGAAAGTCTCCACAGTTCTGCTAGAAGGACGAACACCATTCTTCCGTGAGATACTGGGTACTGGATGACTGTAGTGGAGAGCTCTGTCGAATACCTTGGTCAAAGGAACAGCTGTGTTAATGTCATTGTGCTTTGGCAACAATGGTTTATGAAATGTCCATGTCAGTAACTTTCAAATTAAACTGAATTTAAATTATATGAACTTCCATAGTTGTTCGGTTGTATTTGAAAATTATGGAAAAATTTAGGATGTCAAATACCTCATTCTTCACTCACTTATCACCCAGTTTGACTGTTATGAGTCAGTTCAATTATCAGATATCATCACACATCTGTCCCCATTCCATGAGATATCTACTGTTGGGTTCAAGAGGGTTTTATTAACAACGTTCAATATATGACCTTTGGAGAGTACCAGAGACAGGGGCACCGGACCTTCATTGTCATGGCAACAACAATAATAATGATAATAATATTTGTTTAATGCTGCGACATGGTTACAGTTTGGTTAGGTTTAGGCTTCGAAACTTGGTTAGATTTGGGAAAACAATTTGGATTACAATAAGTATGTTACTTGCGTAACTTTAATAAGCTAAACGCTTAAGTTAAGTCAGCGTTGACTTTTGTTTTCACAATGTACATGAACAGCAGTCTCCTGGGTGAAAGTCCTGTAATTGAAGCATCCAACCAACCCCGACCTCCTCCATATGAAGACTGTGTCACTCTTTACCTCACCTGAATTCCTCTTTTGTTTCAGTCATAATTACTACGGCTACTAAAGGTCGCAATAAATGGTGAAGGTGTAGTTTGTGCCGTCTGAACACTGTATCAATGAGAATAACAAAGAATAAGAGGGGATCACAGCCTCCTGGATCTTCGAGTATGTTTATTAGACCCCTCCTAGTCCATATGTTTAAAATCATACATCTGGTTTAATGATCTATGTAGTAGTCTGATAACAGTCAGATCGGGTGAACCTATTTATGTTTTTCCGGTCATTTGTCATCAGTCTGTCTGTGCTGTATTTATACTGAAGTGATTACCCAACCTGACCCACAACTCTGCAGAAATCAGACTTACACAAACATTAACTCTCACAGTTTCTCAGTGATTGCTACCTGAAGTCTCACCCATTGTTCCCACCACACTGGGTGTATCACTCAGTATCACTCAAAGTCAACTTATCAAACAACTTTACATGAAAACTCCCACCTCCTGCTGCATGAAATAATACTTGAGGAGCACCATCAAGGCCAGCGAGGCGGCACACACAGGTGAAACCCCACGGAGACAGGTTCAGTTTGATGAATGACCATGTACTGATTGCTTTCATAAAAGAATAACAGACCAGTGCACTTAACTGTGGGATCTGTGTACCTTAAAGTTTGCTATGCATGTCACACTCAAATAAGAGCTACCTGTCAAAACCAATCACTTCATCAAGGCTGCCTTTGATGGCAGGCCTCTGTTAAATTGGAGAGTGGTTTAGTGAGAACAGCAGGGCCGCCTTAAATGTTGCTGTGGAATTGAAGTCCTTGGCTCAGAAGGAGGCAGCTGAGTAAACTTATGAAAAGTACAGACTTGATTGAATATTTTATTTTTCAGTCTCGCACGCCAGCCTGAATTTTGTATGTGTGTGTTTCTCTGTTTGTGTGTGATGGAGCGGGTACAGGAGATGTGGGAGGCACGTTGCAGTGCATTTAAGTTTTTCTGTTCCTCATTAGTGGGGAGGAGCTGCCTGTAAGTTAATCAATGAGATGTAATGGTGTTTGATGTAGGCAGGGTTGGAAACCATGTCAGGTTTATCACAGACGTTGGTGGCGAGGATGTAGGGTTGCTATGCCAACAACAGGCACAGCTGGTCTATCTTTAGAGAAGACAATGAAGCTGTGTTTCAGTCTGCAATCATCAGATTCAGACAAAAAGGAGGGCGCCGAGCAAAAAAAAAAAAAGGTCATCAGGCAAGTTTGATTCACAATTTGATTTTGATCTCCAAAGCAGACATCCGTATTGTCAGCTTGATTGCGTTGTTTGTTTTCCCCAGCGAGGAAGAGTCATCACTGTGTATAGCATTTTAGGTTCAAGTATTTTTTTCTATTTGATGTTTGCTGATATCAAAGGGAAGATTAGCCCCGCTTCATACAACGTGTGACGTTGATCCCTTTTAGCATCTGTCCATCCAGCTCTCTAATCCATATTCTTCAGAGGCAGGTGGGCATCATGTTATAAATAGAACGTACCTGTAATAGAAATATGCAGCCAGCATGTCAGAAGAACGGATGATTTGACAATGACAGCATGTAAAACGAAGGCTCGCTCTGTCAGTTTGCAACATTTCTTTGTCGCTGTCAACTTCCATTTACAACTGCAATTACTGCATGTGAGGGAAATTCATATGCAGAAGTGCCACCTTAATTATCACTTCTCACACTTTCAGACTTTCTGGTGCGGCAAGAGGTGAAAAAGAGAGAGTTGACGAACTTAATTAGCTTTCTTTATCATGCTTTTTCTGATTTAATGTCATTTATATACTGCCGTGATGTGAGAAGTGGTCAAAGTTCCCAAAGTTAAGGCAAGTCAAAACAATGCAGTTTTACCTCTACTTCCTCATTGATCTGATGTGCAAACAGCCGTCCCTTTCATAGCCATTGTTGTTAAGGGTGTTGCTAAGGTTGTTCAGAGAGAGTTGTCGGCATTTTTCGCTGACATATTTTGGACCAGAATTGGGCTCAAACATGGATTTAAGAAGTTGACAAAGAAGTCAAGTGTGGCTGCGACTGTTTTTGTTGCCCCTGGAGAAGTCTGCAGTAGGACAACTTGGCAAATTGGCAAGAAGCTGGCCAATCAGAACAGAGTGGTGTCATCGGTTGTGTGTGTGTGTGTGTGTGTGTGTGTGTGGTGTGTGGTGTGTGTGTGTGTGTGTGGGGGGGGGATTAGAGACGGGAAATAAAATGGTGTTTCAGAAAGATGCTGAGCTCAGGGGCTGCATACAGGGCCACTATAACACTATAATAAACAATGCAAAGTAGTTCCCATAGAGCACCACAAGGAAAATATAGACCTGGAAATGTGAATGATACGTCAGCTTTAACAGCAGCTACCTAACGTTGAGCAAATACTGAAGTTGGATGCTTGGTGTGGCAGCCAGGTGGACAGACAGTCAATCCATCTTGACTCATTACATTCTGTGCTCAACTCGTCTGAGGCAAATAAACAGACCTAGCAAAATCCATTTGTTGCCGCTGTTTGTTGACATCATGTGAAAAATCACTGTGCAGCACTATCTGCCTCACTGGAAGGGTCTACTCTTTATTCAGCCAACATGCGTCGACACGTGGCCTTTATCATCATATAGAATGGGGGGAGGGGGAGAACCAGCCGTATATATACACCAGAGGAGGGCTGAACACACAAACAGGGAAACTTCCGAATAAAAGACTGAAATTAAATGTAAATAAACAGTCGCACTCAATATAAAACCCTGGAAATAAGTACTAAATAGCTAAATAATATTTAAGGATTGTCTTGTGAAGTTATTTTTGCATTTAGTGTCACAAACAAAAATGCATTGTATCTAACAAAAAAGTTGACACGTGCATATCCAAATCATTAGTTTTTTTTCTGTCAAACAATTCCCTCCCATGTTAGAGAAATGGGTTGATAATAGCAACAGGAATTTGTATGGCCATCTGTGTATGTGCACAATACAATACAAACAAAAGATATGTTTTATTAAATATCTATAAAAGACATCTGCTCATTTCCTCAGGGAGATGTAACTCTCCCATCCGCAGCCCCAACCTAATCTTATCAATACCAATAAAAACCAAGCGCATCATGAAATATTTGACCTCCAAAAATGTGTTTACACTGTGTTTTGTGCACCTCTGTTTTTCCTCTTTTAATAGAGCTCTTATTCTCCTCCTGTGATCCTATCTTTTGATTAACTTTCAATTTCACTCTCAGCTGAACGAGTCAAGCTTTTGCAGTCAAGCATTTTCCACATTGGTTGACATCAGGTCCTGATCCACATTCGTTCTGTACTGCAGAGGGAAACACACAGGCAGTGTTCAGATGCAGTGTGTGTGTAAAATCAAAAATGTTCTCCACTCCTTGGGACAGAAAAAGACAAGTTTGTAAAAAAAAAAAAAAAAAAAAAGTTGCGTATGAGTATATGTGTCCAGCTGGGGTTTGAGTCATAAAGGGCTTGGGATAAGATCAATGGTCTGAGGTAGCTGTGCTGTATTCGTGTGTGAGGGTCTTTCAGTTACTGCAGAGACAGGGGAGAGAGGGAGGGAGGGAGGAGTTGTGGGCTCTCCGGGAAGCCTTGGCAAAGGCAGACAGGCTGCACTATCCTCTGGGGAAGATTCAATTATAAATGATGCTTCCACTTGGAGCCATCTTGGAATCCCTTATTCTTTAGCAGATCTTCTTCACCTAATCCTCAGCAGGGTTTGGTGTGGCCTGCCTCTGAAGTGATATGCCTCACACACAGTGTGTCATGCATTATGAATGATGGGAAGGAGACACTCATGTCCTAATTTTGCTGAGAGCAGTGTGAACATCAACACTGGAGCTGACAGAATGCTAATTTTCCACATAGAAGGCAACACGATTGAGTCAAGTTTTGCAGAGCTTTGGTGTGCAAGTGTCCCAGCTATTTATGTGCCGTCTTTGTGTGTGTTCACGCCGTCTCAAGCTGACTTTGCTCCACCTCTGCTGCCCATCTTTGTCTGTCTGTCTCTTCTTCTTTTTCCCAGCATCCTTTTCTGCGTCTCTACCTACCTTGTACCTCCCTTCCTTTCATCTCTCTGCAGCGTCGCTTTCCCCTCTCTAAAAAATTCGACTGGTGGCAGCGCGCAGCATTAAAGTCAGCAGACAGGTCTTCTTTGTAGCCTAGAGTGCTGTGTGGATCTCAGCTGCAGCACCCCCCCCCCCTCCGCCCCCCCCCCCCCCCCCTCCCGCTCCTTCTAGTCCCCCAGCCTCTGAAATCCTCTTCAGACCCCCTTCCCGCTTCCACTTCCCTTTCCAACCAGAGAGAATAGGAGCTGACATCTCCAGAGAACCGAGAAAAAAAATCATTTAAAGCCCTTCCTCGCTGTCCGCGTGCTGCTACAACAGAGAGGAGTGTCAGTAATGCAGCAGGGGGTGAGGGATGGGAAGGGGGAGAGAAGGGGGGGAGAGGTGGGAGACTGGCGATCCGAGTTTCGCAGTAATGAGAGGGCAGTTGTCATGGCTTACCTTCTGCTGCTCTGATGTGTGTTTGTGTGTGTGCGTGTTGGTATTTTTACTTTTGTGTACTCACGTTTGCGCCTTTGCAGTGTTCCGCGGCTGAAGTGAGGATACATGACTGCTTGGTTAAAAACCTTTTTCCTGTTGATCTGAGAGGAGTGTGTGTGTAGGGGGGGGGGGGGGGGGGGTGCTTGGTACATCACACATCTATGCCACTCGACTCTCTCTCCATCTGCGTCTCTCTACTCACTCCCCCCTCTCCTCCCTGCAAACAGCGCCCTCTTCCTCTACTCTCCTCTGTTTGCCATCTCCACATCTCTCCCCACTTCCGCCTCGGCGACACGATACAGATGGCAAATCAAGCTGTTCGTCATCAAACTGTGTCAAGTACGTCCCCCGCCAGTGGAGGGTGACGAAAAACGGGAAGAACTTTCAGATTGAGCCCACTCACTGCGAAGACCCTTTACCTCGTTCTGCCTGCTAGTGAGGGTAGTCCCAGCTATGAAGCTCAGTCAAGTGGAGAGGGATCAGCAAACAGCAGTCTGTGGGCCAAATCTGGGTGAGGGTGGAGACCTCATATAATATACAGCATAATCCTCCCTAACGTCAACCTGACGCGAGGTCTGAATAATCAGGGTGTACCCCTGCGTTTAGCGTGTGCCCGAGTACGGTAGGATGTCCCGTTTCTTTTAGGGATCAAGGGGTCGTGGTTATCTAACCTGCCATCTGGCCCTCAAAACAGACTGTTTTTAGATGCAGACTTTAAATGGAGCGGTAGAATAATACTTTGCAAACCGAAGCAGCATAACATGAAAAATGGTCCATAAAAAAAAAAAAAAAAAAAAAATTCTCAAGAATGTTTTTGTAATCTGAAAATGCAGCTCTGGGATAATAAAGCTAGTTCTAGTTCTATGAGAATGAATTAAGTCTTGTTTGTGAGCATTAATGATGAATAAAATTTCTGACTTACAAACGTATCAATAATTAACTCAGGAGAATTGTGGCTAATGTTGGTGTCCCATCTCCTTAGTTTGAGATTTTAAGGCCTCTGTTCTGAAGGGCCTTTACCCAGTAGAGGGTGCTCTTAAATGAGGGGCGGGGCCACGGGATGTCGAATAGGATTGGGCCTCAGTCAAGTGTGCCTAATAAATCTACAACAGAGTGTCCAGTAGGTTACACCAATCATACTGACATGAGTCATTATGTTATTGGTCAATCAGCTAAATTCATTCTAGAAATTAGAAATAGAAATAGATAGTTTAACTAGTTACAGCTTCTCAGGTGTGACTATCTGATACTTTTCTTTGTCACATAACCTTCGGACTGTTGGTCAGACAAAAACAAACAATTAGATGTCATCTTTGACTCAGATATGCAGATTTTCTTGAAATTTTGTAATAAAGTATTGAGGAAACCAGCTAATTAATAATGAAAACTATGGTGGCCTTTTACAGGTCGTGCAGCATGGAGTACAGTATGTTCTTGATGTTGTTTCCTGCCACACCTGCACTCCCTCTGCACGGTCTGGTGACCCACTGCAACAAAACTGTCAACACTAAATCCCACTGCAGCGGAGAGGCCTGAGCTTCTCTTCTGTAAGCGTAGCACAAATACAACCGCTGTAGTATTTGACTACTCAATCCCAGCGAGTGGAGCTGCTGCCCATCGGCTCAGACTTTATCATCCTGGCTACTGGTGCTGTACTCTGCAGCCCAAGCAGCAGCAGCAGCAGCAGCAGCAGCCTGAGCCTCGCTTTGTTGCATTTGCGAGTGGGCTGTGGCTCATAAAGTCAGAATATGACTCCAGCAAAATCTTATACAATGTAGAGTAAGCCATACAATCCTTTGCAAGCGCCGCGTCAACTGGGAAATAACTCTGGAAGCCATAATCAGTGACGGCCTGGGTTGTCGCGTCGTGTTTTTTTCAGCCACCTTTTGACATTCGTGTAAGTTTATACATGAAAGCGTTCTTCCTTAAGCGTACCTGATACAAGATAACTCCATAGGAGCCTATTTAATTACTCTGAAACGTGAATATTTTAAAGAACAACACTGCTATGGGCAAATCTTGGGAGAAACCGTAAACAATTTTTTGTTGTAATCCCAATTCTTCACGGGTTTTACAGTTTGCTGTTTACACATACATCATAATTCTGCTCCAGCTGCCTGAGTAAAAAGCCTCCACTTTTCACCGAGCACGCTCTGTCCGTTCTGTCTCCCTCCTCAGTTTTTCTTCCACTTCCATTACCCCTGTTTTTTGGCGCGTGAATCCATATAGTGTGGTAATGCTACAGCTTATTATAACGGGAAAACAGACAGCGTAAATCATTCGGGGCTGGCTGTTTTCTTTACACAACCCTTCTTCACAACACACTGCCCTTCATCAATCATCTTCTGCATTTTTGTTCAGCGTCACTGATGAGAGATGGGACGCGTGACAACCAATAGATACACGTATATGCCGAGCGTTTTGTGCGTGTATGTCATAGAAATGCACTGAAGTCCAACAGCACTCATGCACACACATCTACGTACCGAATTTCAGCCATTTCCTCGAAACTTGCTTGCTGATTGAAAAGAGAGCGAGAGAGAAGAGGAAAAGAGAGAGCATTCAATCATCACTCCTTCCCTCACGGTGTCCCAGCGGGCAGAGGCAACAGTTGGAAATATGAATTATGAAATGATAAGAGGTTGTAAAATGGAGATAAATCCCAGTGATTACACAGCTCACTATCTCACAATTCGATTTCTCTGTCGATGATTCTTTATTGTAGTTGTGTGAAGGACAGCAAGCCTAATAATTCCCCATGTATGAAGCACGGCAGGGGGAAAGCATTGTAATGATGGAGTTCTTTTGAACATGATTGAGGAGGCAATTACATTTTGCATCTCACTTTCAGGAAGTTTTTTTTTGTTTGTTTTAAAGCTCCTCTTTCTTTTCCTCATTCTCTGATGGCAAAAAAAATTCGACCACATCAAACCGTGTTTGTCTTCTTTTTCTGTCCCCTGGGGTGCCAGTGCTGCAAAAAGCCCAAGAGATAACAAGGGGAAAGACATGAAAGCACATAAACACGCACACACACACACACACACACACACACACACACACACACACACACACACACACAGCAAGGAGAAAGGAGAGGAAGTCTATGCAGATGACTTTGAGCATGTGTGTGTGTGTGTGTGTGTGTGTGTGTGTGTGTGTGTGTGTGTGTGTGTGTGTGTGTGTTACTTACAGGAGTTTAGAGCAGTGCATTACTGTGCCTCCTGGTGGTGCCACCTTTTTCTTTGTGCTTGTCTGTAAACACACGCATGCATACAAAGGTGCAGCCAACATTCACTCTATCCCATCCAGTTCCTCCTGGGAAAATAAAAAAAATAAAAAATAAAACCTGGACCGCCATATCTTTGCAGTTGGACAGACAGCCAGTCTTTTATTCTAGGTCTGCTACCTCTAAACAGAGGGTTTTATCACAGCATGGTGTGAAGTCTGAATACAAGCAATTACCCAGCTATAACAGACGTGCGCCCTGGCAGCTGCTCGCCTCTCTTTGCTCTTTTATAGATAGCATTGTTGCCTAGTAAAGTTGAAATGTGAATGTGTCAGACAGAGAGCAGAGAGAGAGAGAGAGAGAGAGAGAGAAAGAGAAAGAGAGAGCACAAACCAGTAAATAATGTAAATGTTTTTCATTAGTTTTTAATCAGCATTAAGTTGAGAGTTGGAGCCATCTTGTTTGCTGCTCATAGATTTGTGATCAAGCTTTGACCTTTGGTGATTGTACTATAAACGGTGTCCTCCTCTTCTCTTTTTTTTTTCCCCTCCACTTTACTGGATGTTGGGGAACGTCACGTGGGGGCCTGAAGGACAGAACATAGTTCTGTTGGGCAGACAGGTGTCCTGACCTTCTGTCTGCTCCTCCACGCCTCGGGGGACCTCTGTGAAATAGAGGCCAAGGCTTTGACCTAGTCTCTCATCTACAGTTTGCCTCTAAAAGGAGCCGTGCTACAGATGCAATGAATCAAAACAGACAGAGTAATGCGTTAGTGTATTACCTTTATTTAAGAGCGAAATTCGTATGTTTTTAAGGCTTTTTTGGAGGCATTTTATCTTAATTTATTCTCAAGTATGAAGGAGCAATAAAGGAGAATCAGTCTTGGTGTTTCTTTGTTTTAGAGGGCTTCCTATCTGCCATCCTTTCACTCCCAGATCAATGGTGCACCCATGTGTTACAATCACATTTCAGATGGCCTCCCTCCAAAACCCACTGGCCATAGCAAGATTGCATTATTCAAAGATGGAGATGAAAGTCCCCTCTGATCCACCAAAATAACATCCTGTGCAGTAATCTGTTTGTAGATTTGATTCCTTTGATGATATTTTCCCTGCAGTTGGCTTTTCACCAGGCTTTATAGCGTGAAAACCAAGCGAATACTGAACACATCATTTCTCCTGTTTACTGCTGTTAAATGTTTCAACCTTCTCAGCAGTGATGGCAATGAGTTGGCGTTGCACATTTCTTAAAGAACGGCCAACAGTGATCCCGATCGGCAAGAGAAACAAACGGGACTCGTGAGTAGTTATAAAACAGAGCAAGCTCACCTGAAGTACAAACGAGACTGTTTTTTTACCTCGTTGCTTTTATGCAGCTGACGCCATCAACATGTTGATCGAGTAACGAAGCCTTTGTTGCACTTTTACTATGCAAATCAAGGAAACTAAATAAGTGTACAAGCCCATCACTGTGACGCACACCAATTTTTCTAAAAGGTTTTCTTGTTAATGAACCAGACAATGAATGGCATCCTTTTCTGTTGCAATCACTTTTAATTAGATGCACAATTTCAATTTGAGGTACTCATTGCTAATGTAGACCGCACACTGCTACAAAATCTGCATGTTTATTTATTCTATTTTAAAGACAAAAAGCTTGTCTTTTGGGGGAGGGTGGGGGGTTGTATTCTTCTTTTAGTATAGCTAATTTTTAAACCCAAGTTAAAAACAACCTTGAAAAGACTGTAGTTTATGAACAGTTTGGGGGGCCAGGTTAGTGCCTAAGGAGGTTTTAGTCGAGGTAATTGAGAGTATGCATACTAAAATATGCTAGAAATGTTCAAATATGCCATTGCTTACCCTCACCCTCTAATTAGTCTCCTTGCAAAATTGCTGAAATTTAATTATATTGGTGCTCCGTACATCCACACTTGAATGGAAAAACCCTGTCGCTTGGAAAAGCCCTCTCGCTACAGTGAACTTATTCAAATGAAACTCTTGACCTTGGGAGTTTAGCCTAGTCGCAATTTTCTTTTTCTTTTTTTGTCAGTCGCAAACCATCCATGTGATTCTTTTCCTCTGTTGAAATCTTCATGCGAGTGTCAGAAACGATGCCACACTCCTGCAGTGAATCTATGAATTTATGATATGCAGTGGGGCTTCCTGTCTGGGTGGACATGCGGTCTGAACCCAGCAGGTCGTTCGAGGGAAACGTGCTACATCTCGGCCATCTCGGGTTCTCTCTTCTCTGTACTTGTGCAGATAATCACCCACTTGTGTGATCGTATGTGTGAAGGCATCTTGTTTTGAGTGTGCGCGCACACGTGTTTGCACACGTTTACACTTGAGCATCAAGTTGTGCATTTGTGTCTCTGTCAGCCCGCCTGTGTGTGTGTGTGTGTGTGTGTGTGTGTGTGTGTGTGTGTATGTGTGTTTCATTCCCAACATTGTCTTCTTGAAACACTAAGCAAATCTCCTCAATGTGATAATTGGCTCCCCGGGGTGCTTGTATCTTTGCTGCTCATCATCGTCATCCCCTCCAGGAAAGAAAAAGAAAAAAAAAAAAAAAAAGAGTGTGTGTGTAAGATGAGATAGACAAAGTTTGCTCGTTTGCCGGGGAAACTGATCCCGAGTCTGCCTCAACTCTTTTGGCAAGAAGAAACTTTGAGGCAGTGAGACAGCAGGGCCAGATCCGGTGCAACCTGGCTGCAGGCTGCTATCTGTCGCCTTCACGGCATCAGGAGTTCATGTTCTGAAACAATGCCATGCATGAAAGGTTCTATTTGAGGCTGGTGATGCATGATGCGCCCATTGGTGTCAGTTCCTGCATTGTCACTAAAAGCAATCAAGTTACTTTATTGTTTCTGTTTAGGAAAACCCTCAAATCCCCAAAGAGGGACGTCTGTGTTAAACCATCCATTTACGGCCATTAGTTACAAGAAGTGAAGCAGTTGTTTGAGGCTCCGAATGCTTCACTTGTTTAGATATTTTTCACGTCACATCGCCGACCTTAGTTGGTGTTTTACAATGCTGACACCTGAGCTGTGCAAAACGCAGACCTGTTTGTGTGCCTGAAGGCAAATAGAGCTGCTCATCTGGCCAACAGAGTGTCTCCCTCTCTCTTAGTCCCTCTCATCCATATGTTCTCGCGGTCCCTGTGGTATTATGGACCACAGAGCAGATTGTTGGCCGCTTCATAGGGGAAACAGTGAGACAGCTGGGCACCCATCACACGGCCAAACAGATGTTCAGGTGACTCGGAGAGGAAGTGAATGAAGAGGAGAAATGGCGGGGGGGCTGGGAGGTGATTTGGAAGAAAAGGGAAGCGGAGGGTTGATGGAGGCAGAAGCAATGAATTAATACGTTGATGCATAAACTCGGAGGCTTCATTAGCAACCCCCCGTCAGCCTCTGCGGTGGGCCTAAATGCTTCGCGCTCTCCTCAGGCCGCAGGAGTCTGTTTTGTCTCCCATATTGATTCACCCACTAGTCTGTCTGCTGTAGGTCTTAATGCCTTTGATCTCTTGATTATCTTTGCCTAAATGTGGACCATGTGGTAAGCGGCTCAAGGTTTCCCTGCTTTGATTCTGACACACTTCGGGGAACATTCAAAACTTGGATTAGAATCCGACCCTGCAACCAAATGTTTTTTGGTTTTTTTTCTTTTCCACGTGATGATAAAAAATGGAAATCCACAAACAATTTTCACAGATTCTGTGTCTCAGGGCGACATTTGATCCAGTCAGAGGCTCAACTCTGACACAGATCTGCATCTAGTGTCTGATGTAATGACAAAATTCTGCCATGAGCTTCTCTTTGTCTTTGCATTTGTCAAATTAAACCCGACGAAGATTCTTCGATCCCCCCTCCACCCCACCCCACCCCACCCCTCCACCCCCCGCATTCTCTCGTTTCTTGTTCCAACCTTTGTTCTTTGGTTGCAGGTCTCATGTATAATACATGAGGATTGGGAGACTTATCCGATTGTGGCCATACTGGCTGTTATTCCCTGGAAAGGGGCTATATTTAAAGGCTGAATAGGTCATCGATGGCGCCGGGGGAGCGCTGACTTCCACCCAAAAGGTGGTGGTTGCTGAATACCATTAAAATCCCAAAATAGATTTCGCCACAGTTACATTGTAGCAGCGGAGAGGTGGCTGTAAAGGAATTACAGTAGATTTAGCTCTCGATGGAAGTAGTTTGGATCGGTTTTGTCAGAAATGTGTCTTGTTTGTGTCAACACTGTGCTCCCTGGTGTCTAGTTAGACAATGTTTGTACGTCTTTTTTTTCTTTTCTTTTCTTTTTTTTTTGATCTGCCTCTGTTCTTTCTAAAACAAATCTAATACTCTCTTTTATTTCCACAGCTGGCACCACCTACATCTTTGGCAAAGGAGGAGGCCTGATCACATACACGTGGCCCAATAACGAGAGGCCGAGCACTCGGACGGACCGGCTGGCGGTGGGCTTCAGCACCACCATCAAAGACGGCATCCTCGTCCGCATCGACAGCGCCCCACGTCTGGGTGACTACATCATGCTCCACATCGTATGTATCCCTCTTATTCATTCTGAATTATTCAACAGCTTGTTCTTATTTTGCTGTCCATATGTTTTAAGTATTACAACCACGGCGATGACCATAAACAAACCTCTGAATCATTCCCGTCTCTGTGGCCGTATTCAGCGCAAATTTATTTATACAGACGATGCAGAGCCATAAAATACAACAAAAAAACGATAACCCACCCTCTCTACTCCAAGTCTCTGCTCACCATGCTCTTCCAGAACTACCCCTCCTTCTCCACCACATTCAAACTAAGAATCGGCATGAATAATGAATGCGGCTCTCCATACATATGCAGTGTGTTCCCACATATTGGAGCAACATGATAGAAAAAACGGGAAGCTGCGAGTTGGAATTCCTGGCCAATCGACCCGTGCAGCATCTTAATAACTTCACATCGCGACCTTGTGTGTTTGACTCGCTTCCATAAGCAATCAGTATTTATATAATCATCAACAGTAGCTGGAGGAGCGCAGGGTGCTGCTGGTCGGGGATGGATGGATGGATGGATGGATGGGTGGATGGAGGAGTTGCTGCTGCTGATGCCGTGGGAGGAAAAAAATTTAAAAAAAAAGATGTCATGAGGAGGAGGAGCTACAGTTGCTAAAGCAGATTGAAAGTATTTTTCTTCTTAAAGAGCTCCCCTCATCTCCTGAGTGCCGGCCATGTGGTGCAGAACAGCAGCCATCTGCTCTGCCGAGATGAGGGCCAACAACGAGTAGTTGTGAGCCACCTTTACAGTACAGAGAGACGGAGGTGGCTGCATGTGTGCGTGGACGAGTGAGAAGTGGCGTGGATGGAGGGAAAGTGATTAAGATGTTCAGTTACTTGTGAGGGTGATGTGTGTGCGGGAGGGGGTGGGGAGGTGGGTGGGGCGCCTCCCCACGTGTTTCTTACCGACCGAGTAATTGCAGGAATCTCTAAAGGAAGAAAAAAAAACGAATGCATTTTTAATTCAGATTTTTAAATATCACAGCGTAGCTAGCCAAGCAGGGTATCTCCTATAATTTGGGCTTGAGTCGTCAGGGGGTGAATGTCTTCATTCCTCCAATTTCCTGCGCTAATACATTTATTAATAGAAAAAAAACAAAACAAAAAAACATCAACTGGAGATTTCTCCAACTCATCCGGAGAACATGTTCTGAGCACGGCGCGTGGGTAACACTGCACCGCTAATATTTCAAATGATTTATTGACAGCCGAGGGTGAACAAATAAAGTGGGTTTTATTTAATATTGACAATGATTGTATCCTCAAACTATAAAATACTTTACTGCTCCTTTTTCGCTGCGATTACACCGTTATTGAAGAGAAACCAAATGAAGAACGCTGCCCTTGTTTGCCACAGGTGAACAGTAAATAAGTCATTCGGCCTTGAGTGAATATTTAGCTGAGGTTGTTTACTTGTAGAAAAAAATAAAGCTTCGTCCGATCTTACCTCGACTGTCTGCTGCTGGTATTTGTATAATGCATGATCATTTCCTCCACGTTGGACTTGCTGTTCTGTGGTTGTGGGATGATTAGAGTTACCGCTGTAGGGGCGCCGCTAAAACAACCGTGCTGTCCCTGGAAGTTGTGTGTGTGTGGAGAGTCTTTGGAATTCGGAAAGACTCTTGACTTCACTGAAATGTCATTACATAATAATTCCTAATGACAGGCATCAGGTCTTCGCTGTCAGCGTTTTGCGTTCAGTAATGACTGTGGAGGAAAAGGTTAAAGGCATTACGCCTGTCGATTCTGGATATATGTCTAACCAAAGGTCTCGTGAGGCCCAAGGCCATTAACTTAGCCTTTGACAATTATTACCTCCCTACTTGAGAATCAGCACACTAAAGCCAAGATAGGCACACATTCACCTCGTTAACAGGACTCGGCTTTTCAAGCAAAGATACCATTGGATTTTCACTGGGAACGCTGGTGTCGGCAGCCGTAACCCTGCACGCACTGTACACACATTTTTTTTATTTTTTTTTTAAATTTTTAAAATTTTAATGTTCATTCTTGAAAATGTAATTGTGAGCAGCAGATCCTGTGCCCTTTCTGCCTGCATCCACTCATTAATGTTATGATGCAAATAGGCTAATAACAGTTTTATGGGAACGTTGCGTCGACAACTTTTGTGCGAAAGAACATGAATCAGTCATCCCTGCTCTCTCAGTTGTTCTTGTGGTAGATGTATCTGCTGCAGAGTAACGTAGCTGTGATTGGCCCTAGTGCTTTTATCTTTTTTAGGCTCTTCCTCTCCCATTTCCCAGCATGCCCTCTATCAGTCGTTACTTTTAGGAATAAAGCAACCAGGTCAACTAGATGTTTGTGATTGGGGGAAATTACATTTTTGTTTTTGATAAAACATGAAGTTTCGTAGCATTTATACAAAGACAACTTCAGATAGCCTCCATAACATAAGCTGTGACTCAAAACCATAAGTGTATATATATTGGCCTACATCGTACAAATCGACAGTGACTATACCAAATGCAAACAGTAAATATGATGCTGCAGGAATTAGCCTGCACATTCCCAAACCTCAACTATTTGGTAAACAATAAGCTGTACGAACAATTGTATAATGGCATAGAGTACGCAACAGAGTAATTAATAACAAAATATTGACCCAGCTGGCAGACAAATCATGTGCATGCATTGCAATGTAATCCTGCCAGCCTGACTGGGAAGTATTTAACTATTTTTTTTTATTATTTGACCCCTCCCCCTTGTCTAATAGCTTTTAAGTGCATTACTGCAACCTCTTATTAATGTACCAGGTGTGGATAAAAAACAAGAGAAATAAACATAAACTATTCATTGTTTGTTTTTTTTTGTTTTTCATTTTTCAATTACTTTAAAAATCATGACTGATGTCCATCAGCTTTAATATATGACATACTAGAATCAACACAAAGAAAAATAACTGCAGCAGTTTTATACTCGAACAGATGCTTAAAGTAAATTTGTAATGAAACTTCACTAGGAGGACATGAACATGGCTTCAGCTAACCTTGACTTTGACTTTTGTATATTCTGCTTGCAGTAAAAATAAAAAATAAAAAAAGGTGTTTATGGCTTTTTCCTTAAACATGCAGAGCCCAGAGAGAAAACAGACATTTTGAGGCAAGACCTAATCGCAGACTCCTTAAGTCTTCCTCTCTCTCTTGCTCTCTTTTTTGCTTCCTTCATTATCTCCTCTCTGTGATTAGCTCACGGCTTGTTTGGCAATCATGAATTAAAATGCTGATTGTAGTGTTTACATTTGAACTGCTAAGAACAACCGCATGCTTGGTTGGAAATCGGAGGGGCAATTTGGGGTAATTTGCAGAGGTGAGCACGACATTTTGCCATTGCCAGCATCTCATTTAGGAGTTCACTCGATATGAGTGCACAGGGTAAAACAGATGAGGAGCCTCGTCAGCGTCATGTGGCATGAAATAAAGAAATAACCTAATGCTGAGATAAAAACCTGAAAGCTGTCATATCAAATATGTTTGTGTCACAGACGGCTTTTTAGAGTAAGATGAGTCAAATGGGAGGCTGGTGGTAACACTGCAACGATTATTAGTAGTGTGTGTGTGTGTGTGTGTGTGTGTGTGTGTGTGTGTGTGGGGTACGAACACTTTAAGTCTGTGTGTGTGTGTGTGTGTGTGTGTGTGTGTGCGTGTGTGCGTGCGTGCGTGCGTGCGTGTGTGCGTGTTTAAGCTTAAATCCATGACAGAAGTACTCTAAGCCGTGGGCTAGATGTGGCAGTAGTGAGTCACACAGTCTCTCACTGGGGACTGCATATGACTGCAGGTGAAGATTACCCAAGATGTAACACACAAACACACATACCCGCACACAAAGAGTGAAATCCTTGAGAATCTCATCGCTAATACATTACTTAGGCGGGGGAAAAAATATATTGTTGTCATTACAAGAGCAGTCGCCACAAACAGACAAAATTTGACAAAATTAAAGAAGCTGCTTAAAATACACTCTCTATCTACAGGTGAGGTGATGGTCAAGTTTATTAAAGGCTGAAGTTTCAAAAGTTTTGTCTGGATGTTAAAGCAAAAACAGGACCTTCTATTTCTTTGAAGATTTGAAGACTGAGATACAATCCGTTTTAATCATTAATGGCTGTCAGAGTCTGAAAATGAAAGAAAACATAGATGTTACGGATGCAGAGAGTATGGACATTTGCATAGAAACTTCATGTTCATTAAAGCTGTAGTCTGCCATGCAAGAAATCCAGGCCTGGTGTGATTACAGGACAGCACAGCTACATTGTGAAAGACCCTCCTTTCCTCGTCCATGTTGTTTAAACACTGGTGAGCACGAGGTGAGCGAGTGGAAGCCTGGTTCATCGGAGCTCCTCTGAGCCCCGGATAAGCTCACTTCTGTTAGAGATGTCGCAGGTGACACTCGAAGTCACGCTAAAGCTGAAATTGAGAACGCTCCGTCAGGTTTGGTGTCTGGCAGCTCTTTTGGTTTTCCAATTAGGAGAGAGATTCACAGCAAGGCGCCTGACAAGATAAACACTCTGCAAGTATTCCAACGCAATCCACAGTTACAGGTAACTTGTAAAACACGTCGCACTCCATACAAAGTCATCACAATGAAAACCCTGATTACCAGTTGACGAATAAACGTGACGTTTAAGTATCGATCGTGATTAAAACAACTGAGCTGCTTCTGTTTGAGCTATAAACTTCACTTATTGTCATATCTGGTTTACTACTTGTTTGTTTGCTTTTAACATTATTTTATTTGATTGGAAGCGATGGTAGAAAAGTCTTTAAAATAGCTTCACTCAGGAGTCACATTAGCTGTGGCCTTTTTTTTATGGTTTGCAGTTGTTCAACCTCGAAATAAAAGCCAGTTCTTTCGGTAATAATAATAATGGTCATAAAGCTTCCCCCGAAAAATGGACAGATGTTCCAGATATTCTGTTGTGCATATTTTTCATCAGATCTCTCCCTGCACGTATAAAATATCACATATATTCACACCTCCGTCCCTCATCGTCACTCTCTGTCTAAGAAAAGATACATTGACAACCAATCAGCGAGGCGGTTTCTAATGGAGTAACGGCACATGCAATTCCATTACCCACTTCAGTTTTCCCCTCATGCTAATTCACTGGGAGAAAAAGGTGTGGCTGCTGGATAATTGAAAACCCGAGTGCAGACACTCAGACACAAGGTGTGGAATGAGATGAGTGGCTGTGGATGGCAGACGCTACATTACACAGCGCATGCATGTATCAGTTTTTTCACACATTATATGCATACATGCACAAAAGCATGTATATTTCAATGACTAAATGCTCTAGTACAACTGCATAATTCATTCAGTTTTACACACCTTCCTGTCTCTCCTCATCCGTCAGCTGCTTTTCCGTCTCGTGGGTTTGTGTGTAACGCCGTCTGCCCCCCCCCTCCCCTCCTCCTTCTGACAGATCTAATATAAGATGTTTGATGTGTACCTGTGTGCATCAGCGCGTATATGGCCAGCAATGTATTGCTTCTATGAAGTTACCCCACCTCGGCAGGGAAAGATAGATATTATCACGGTTATGGCTCATGGCCTCTGATAACATTACAGCTTCTTATTTGACTTTGTATTTTCTGACTTCCCACATTTGATTCCCCCCACGGAAATAAAGCACTGAGAAAATGGACTTCGCAGCTGTTTTCACAACTAGTTGCTTGCAGTACACGCACTCAGCATTATTGTAACTTTGTGGGGAAATATGTGTTTTCTATGCAGGCTGAAGAGCAGACTCATTTTTATCCCGACTGCTGTATTATTCTGATTTCCCAGGTGATACAACAGATTGTATTATTTCAGCGTATGACCATCAAAGTTAAACTAACAACAGATACTTTATCATTACAAGATTATTAGTGGATCTCACACAGGTTGTTTCCTTTGAGGTCAGTCTATGATACCAGATTATTAACATTATTCCTTCCCTTGGGTGACACTGTTGACATAATGGTTGTTCACAGCTGGCTGAACTTCACTAGCACACTAGCCAGCAGATGGTGAGTGGACATTGTGTGTGTGTGTGTGTGTGTGTGTGTGTGTGTGTGTGTGTGTGTGTGTGTGCTGTACATGCTATAATGTACTTACATGAGACACTGTGAACCTGATGAGGGATCGTTTATGTTTGTTTTCGTGTTTTATGTTTGGTCTGAATCAGAGGTGCCCAAAATATTGTCTATTAAGGGCCAAAAACGAATCTCGATGGAGGGCTGCAGGCTAAAAATAAATGTTAATGTTATATCAAATTATATTTGATTAAAATATGATATATTTAGCAGGAAATTAGCATGTTAAATTTCAATTAAAATCTCTGAATAATAAAAGCCCTGTTCTTTCATCTGCGTAGAAATAATTAGTATTCTGTAGAATTTTTTTGTCAGAAACAATCGTCCGGAAGGTTTTTTTTTTTCCCTAAATGTTCTCTTGTCAGAGTGTCACTGCCTCGATCTCTTATCCTAAATGGCAGCTCCAAGTCGGTGACGTAGGACACTGCCTGCACATGAGCGTCAGCAGAGAGAGAGAGAGAGAGAGAGCACCATCATTCTTCATAGATAATATGTAGGCCAGTGTCATTTATTAGTGAAGCTTAACAGCACTGTGATGTACATTTGTACTTTTTAGCTGCACTAAATTTACGGTTCATAGCCATTACAGTTATGATTTTACAGCACTTAAGAATAAGCACGAGTTTGTCAAATGCCGTGGTGGGAAGGTGTGGACCAAAACAAAGAAGGTGTGGGATGCAAATTGGATGCTCCAGTACAGATGATACAGAAGTGGTTTGATAATTTAGTCGTGTTTTGTGAACTGAAGGCACAGATCTCTGATTGGAATATAATGCTGTGCAGTGTTGTTGTCGCAACATCTGGACATTACTGTGCCACCACTGATTAAGAGAGATAGAAGTAGTTTTGTGTGTTCGTGGGTGATTTAACCTGTTAGGGGGCCTCATACATTATCATCGCCAAAAGCTCCCATTAGTTAAAGTTCGCTGACAGCTTCTTTAATGCCCAAACAGCACCAACCAACATTTTCTTTCCCCATTACCAAATTCGGTTGGCTGATATCAATATCAGTCTGTGGCTGCTGCTCTTTTCTCCCAAATAATGGCCGGATTCCATTTATCTGCTTCAGTTTCAGGGCCCTGGTTTTGTGCTCACTGTCACTCTGCTGTGGCGGACCAGGACACCAACGGAACAGAGATATGATTTAACCTTTGAAGCAAAACCTGTGCTGCTGGTACTGTAGCAAGTGAAAATGTAATACTCTGAAGTAAAAGTCATGGAGTCATGTCATTTTACTCAAGTCAAAATTAGTAACATCAAAATATACTTGAAGTAATTAATCTCATGCAGAGTGCAGCCAACAGAAAAAAGGGAATCAATATTATATAATTAGATTATAATTGTTGATGCATTAATGTGTTCGTATGTTTATGCTGCAGCTGGTAAAGGTGGAACTATTTTTAATTACTTTATAGACTGCTGCATTGCTTATAAACGGTCCCCTGGGAAACAATAACATCTCATCGTATCCTATCAGAAGATATCATCATTTATTTGTTGATTATATTTGGTTTTATAAATTTCAATCTGTTAAGAAATTACTCACTAAAGTTACCAAAAAGAGGCAAGAAAAAGTAGAATACCTGCCTGTGGACTGTGGCCGAGTGGAAGAGTCCAACATGTAGCTCCAGATTGTGCTGCACTGCGTTACGTTCCACCACTGAAGGTAACATGAGGCCGTGCTGCCAGACTGATTTGATATATGTGAGCACAGAAACTAAAATAATAAAGGGCTACGAGATAAGGAAATAATGCAGGACCTGCTTATTTATATTTTAGTTGTGCAAAATTTAAAAAAGAATTCAGTAAATGAATTAGTACCAGCTGACATGCGGTGAACCTGGGACTTCCAGAGCTCCGGGGAGTCTGGGGCCTCGGGGCAGTTGTCTGCTTTTGCCTGGTTGGTAATCCAACCTTGTGTGTAGTGTTTAGTGATGGAAAAAAATATTTGTATGAAAGTTTTAGTTGTTTTGAAGGACAGCCTGACTGAAAATCTTTTCTTTTTTTTCTTTTTTTTTTGCAAAGCAGATTTATACCCGTACCTGAATGGTGCTGTCATGAGAGTATGACTAGATTGAAGATCTAGTCAGATTGACCTGTGTTTACTTGTAACCATCTCACTCATTCTTGAAATATTAAAGGATTTTGTTTAAAATTTAATAAGCTTGAGCTCTATTCAGACAAAATTGAATGCAATCTCACTGCTTGCTAGAGGGTGTTGAACATAATAGAAAACAACATGTCTTTTTTTGAGTGTTGATTTGTACTTATTTCCTCCTCTGGTAAAGTATTGTCATGGCCATTCGTGAGTTGACACAGAATAATCAAGGAAAGTGTAAGAGTTTGGTGCCTGTGGGTGTTAATAATTAACAGCTTCAGGAAGCACCTTCACTCCAACTGAAAACACAGAAGATGCATGGACACACTTTAATGCACACGACACCGAAAGCCTTTCTGTGTCTTGTATTTTCTCAAACAGCACATGCATGGATACACAAAAACATATGCAACACGAGCGCTTTTATTTCTCACTCTCATACACACCCACCCACATGCTCGCACTCACCTCATCTCTCACTCTCCGCCACATGTACATGCACACACACACACACACACACACACACACACACACACACGCACGCACGCACACATGCACACATTTCCACAGGCTCATTCAACAAATTTTCACACCATGGTATGCTGCCACTGACACTCCAAACATGATACCAGGGCTCTTCAGGGACATCCGCCTGTCAGTCATCCATGTCAACTAAAGGCACTTTGGGGGAACAATTTATGTAGCAGACCTTTTGATACTCACACACACACACACACACACACACACACACACACACACACACACACACACACACACACACACACACCCCGTTTCACCCTCCCGCCACAGTTTCAGGAGAGACACAGCAAGTAATAACGGCCCAAGTTGGACAAACAGAGCAACATTATTACAATGTACCCATGTGGTCTGTGACCCTAGACTGAGCGATGTATATTTCATGGATTAAGATTAAAAATTCAATGAGAGGCAACAAACAATGTGCCTGCCTGTATCTTCTTTGGTCTCTGACAGACCAAGCCCCCTGAGGTATGCCTGTGTTTTCACAGCTTCGTGGTAGGACATGAATCCCATTCGCACAGTGATGAAGAGGGAGAAGATGAAAGAGGCAGAGAGTGGAGCATCATGTACATCCAAAAGTAGAACAAATACAATAGTCTGAATGAAATAGGAGGAGAAAAAAAGAAGAATGAGAAGAAGAGGTGGGAGGAAAGGAGTTGGGGAGAGAGATAGATGTGGGTATTTTCGAATTCAGAGCAGGATCAGAGACAAACTTGGCTCAGATAGGTCTCAGCACACAAGCGCATTGGCTGTGAATTCCAAATTATGTGTTGCCTTTCTGCTTCACTCTGACGCCCCTCCACCCGCCTTCTCCTTCTTATCTCTCACTCCCTCCTATCTCTCTCTCTCACTCTCTCTTTCTCTTGCAGCTACAGTCAGTGGCATGACACCATTGTTTTCAAACTAAAGGCCAGATTGAGTGCTAGAAGCCGGTCGGCCATTCGGTTCCACTGCAGCTGCAGTGTGAGAAACAACACTAGCAGAGCTCCTGGTGGAGGGTTTCACTCACAGAGGGGTGGACAGACTGTGGTCATGACTGTGGCAGCCATTTTGTATTCGGGACTCTGCTCTCTTACTGAACCACTTCTCGTGGCAGCAGAAATTTAAGGATATTTGTTTTTACAAATTTTCAGTAAGTTACCTGCAAAATCTGCAAGTCATTACTTATTGTACATTTGAAAATGATTGCTTTACTAACTACTCAAGGTCAGAAATAATACTCACCTTTCTTTTTGTTCTTTAACCAAACTGTTTCAAAGGTGCTTTTGAACAAAGTCCCGCCACTCTTACAGGTTTGTCTTTATTGACCACATTAGGACATATTTACTGACCACCATTAACTATTTTAGCCCTCTGACTGCACGTTACTTACAGTGAAGCTGCAGGGTTTGCACGCCCTGCAACTCTGGACAACACCAAGGCCATTCCTAAACACAACAGTGGGTTCAGGTTTAATTGATAAAACTGTGTTTACTGTTGTCATGACAACAAAGGTTGCATAACTCTAAGAAGGTAGTAACATTAACGTACAACTCGGTTCAAGTCCTCATTTGAACTCGAACCATTATCTTTCCCTAATCAAGTGGACCTAACCAGAGGCCTAATTTAGGAAACACTCCTGTGGGTCGTATATAACAAACAATGTATGGTTAGAATGGTTGGAGCAATAGTTGAAACAATCAGTGGCGTACATTTCTATAGCTGCTGTCATTTTTGTCTACTTACAAATTATTAGTTATTGACTCTGGCAACTGTAATCAATATTTTCATATTAACAATGGATTGAGTGGCTATGTGTCATGTGAAAGGGGTTGTTTGCAGAGAATTATCAATCATCTCCGCAGATCCTCTCTGCTCTGATGTTGGTTTGACAGCTTTGCCGTTTCTCATAGCTTTTTTGTTTGCATCTAAAAAGCTCTGAAACCCATTTTGCATCGACTACCTTCCCAAATGTCAGACGTTCAAAGTTAGCGACCTGCTGGTAACATAGTCCACATTTATAAACAAGAGAGCCACCAATGTAGGTGGTGACCAGTCCAGAGGCAACAAGGGAGTGAATAGTATCAGGTCGACTCCGATTACTGTTTGCTTAATGAGTATTTTAACCGTTTCAGCTACTTAGTTGTGGCCCCGCTCCAGTCCTAACCACAAATAACTCTTTAAGTCTTTCAGTTGCTGCACTTTCTTCGCCAGAGACACAGATCAAAGCACTTCACTTCATTCAGGAGCATCATAATTTCCTCTATTTGTACAGTTCCACTCGCGATCCTACGTGTGCTGGAGTGATGAGCGGGATAGCCTGTGACGAGCTCCTAATGAAAGATCAGAGGGATTTGGAATTGATTGAGGTGTATCGCACACACAAGGCTAGCTGCCATCTCAGCTCCAAAGACACTCCTAAATCCCCCCTCAAAGCTCGGCATTACCCCGTTACAGCCACTTTCCTCCGCGCTACCATCTCTCACCTGAGCCGCCACAGGACTAAGAGTCAGATAGGGAGACAGAGATGAAGAAAGAGAGAAGGGGAGGGAAGCGGGGGTTAAACCCAAATAAAAGAAAGACATTCGCATTTTTGCAAATTGACTCCCTTTCAGATTATTGAGGAGAAGTGGGGGGTGATGAATCGCAGGCCTGTTCAAGTGATAAACGTCAACATTAGAAAATAAATCTAGCGGAAAGAAGGCGAGGGGGAAAAAAAAAATCTTCTGCCTTCAGTATCAGCGACAGTGTGGCAGATCAGCTCACTCAGAAACACACACGTACATACACATACGTACACACTGCAAATGTATTCATTGAGGATTAAGCACCTGCTGGTTAAAAAAAACAGCAAGAAGTATTTTTTTTCCCTCTTTTTCACTGATAAAAAAAATAAAAAAATAGGGGATCAAATTTGAGTGCGAAGCTCTCACAGTTGGCGTGAATGTAAAAGTGAGTACCTGTGAATTTTACCAAGTTTGTATTTATTTAATCCTCCCATTATTGACTCTCAGCGTGAAAAAGCTCTATTGACAAGGAGACAAAAAAAAAAATTCTTTTTTTTTTTTATGAAGCTGGGATCATCAGAATACCAATCTATGGGGGGGAAAAAGATATTTCCTACTGGACGGCTCTTATATAGACTCATTTTAAGCATTGAATCACTGAAGGTTATAGAGTGAATGTCAGACTTTTATTGATCCTCAAACGTTCTGGCCAGGCAGCGGGGCAGATGGCCAAGGACATGACGGCCCTGTCTTCCATCCCCACATCTCTTGTTCTGCTCCTGCATTGCCCTCAGCCATTTCCTCTGTCTCTTTATTGTGGTGGGAAAAAAACCCAGCATATTTTCTATTTATAGTGTAAGCTCCAGTTCTGCAAAGCTCTCTGTCTGTGCACCAGCGCACACACACACACACACACACACACACACACACACACACACGGACACGCACAGACACAGCACATTTCCTTTCAGGTCAAAGCTTGGCTCCACACAGGCCGTGGCCCCCGATAGAATCCAGTCTGATTGGGCGTCCAAGGCGACCAATAGGGTTACGACCTTTTTATCTTGATGACATACTTTGGGTGACTCTGATATGTACATGAGCATGTGTGTCGACTGGTGAGAGGATTTTCTAACTGGTTCATCGTATTTTTTTCGAGGGGTCATTTTAAGGTGAGGGAGCAAGGGTTAAATCAAAGAGAAGGGAAGGGGAAAAATCCACTCTTCTACCTTCAACTATCACATTTAATCAATACGTGATCCTCACTGCACACTGGTAATTATTCTACAGTGGAGTGGTCAACTTGAATTTCTACTCTTTGAATCAAATATACTTGCAGTGGGAGCATCTCAAAGTATTGACTACTTGTCTGAATTTGTTCTGCAGAAAACAGATGATGTTTTATTTTACAGGTTTAATAGTTTCCTAATATAAAAAAAACAAAACATGAAAAATTCCTCCTCAAAATAACTACTCGGTAGATGTTCGTGCAAGCAGCTTATTACGACTCGCATTTTGTTGTTAATAATCGCAATACAAAATCTAATCAAGTGTCTATGATCATAAGCTGCTGATCTGTATTATATATGATCCTGAATTATCTGTTCAAGGCTGAACGGATGATAATACATACATCAACTTAAAGATCAAGTGGGTATATCTTATCTATTACTAGCTGATGGCAAATATTATTTCAATTAGGATATGTTAATACTGTAGCAAGCAAATTATTCAGATGGTTATACATCTAATAGTTACCTGGTGTCAATTTTTAATAACAGCCTTCTGTAAATGTACATTCTGGCTCCGAGTTCTTTCTTCAACTTTATTGAAATATTGAGTGGATTTCTGACATTTACTGTCTCAGAACAGTCTAATAACTACGACGAAAGTTCAGCCCCAGGAACATGCTTTTTTAAACGAAAAGTTTGAAACAATTACACATAAATCTGGATATTTTGTGTGTGCATTCACGATTCGCCAAATTAAATCCACAACTTAAACATCATCAACCTTTGGGGTTAAGTTGGACTGTTGGGTGTTCACCCGCGCAGCAGAATACGATGCAAAGACACTATTAGTTGGATTCAGATCCTTAGACATACCCACTAAGAACTAAAAGTCAGGATATGTGAGCCTCTGCTGCAGTGATTTTGACTGAAACCATAATTAGACTGTTTTAAACCAGAAATACAAGCACAACATCACAAGTAAAAAATAGGGCCAACACTCACGAGCAAATAAAGTCAGTGGAAGTTGAGTGTGTTAAAGTGCGGCCCCACGCCCGGCAGTCATGCCCTGTGGAAGATCTAAAGCCTGTGGCCATGCCAGTATGAGTCAGCACAAAGATGACAGATGTTAAGCACATCTCTCTTGAACCCCCCACCCCCCCCCACCTGAATTTCACAAGACCCCTTTGATTAAGTTGGTTTGAAGGCTGAAGAGCACATGCTTAATTCATTCTTCCCACATTATCTTTAATTCATTCACATCTTGTTGGAACATGCCAGACGGGCTAAAGAAGAGAAAGGAAAGACGTACTTTCCTTGACTTTGATGGTTTAACCAGCTCGTTCGCTTGGCAGATTCATTTGAAAATACTGTAATCATCATATTTTCCCTCCCCCTGATTGTCTTTGATAAAAGGCTGATGCAATTGCATATGATCCCCCCCCCCCCCAAAAAAAAAAAAAAAAAGAAAGAAAAGAGGATGTGTCTGTTGTGCAATGTTCCCAGTGTTGAAATGCCCTAACCTGAGCATGTGTTGGCTGTTTTCCAGCAGGCTTCTGCCTGGACAGAAATTAATGTCATTTGGAGTGAAGAGGGACCTCGTGACTCATTACATATGCCTTTTGCACAGAAAAGCCTCTAAGGGGCCTCCTCCTCTTGTGTGGCAATGCTGCCTCTTGGGGGATGGCACAAGTTGGATAACACTCTAATTATACAATTCACTATGAGAAATGTCCTCTGCAGTGCTGGCAGGGAGGAGATTAAACCTTGTTTTGGCTTTAGTTTATTTGAGCTTCTATAGCCAACAGACTCTATGGATACAGTGGGATTTTTGCCATTTGTGCAATTATTGTCTTAACTGCCTACAGTACAAGTTTTTCAAAATTGTTTTTGAAGTTTTAAGTCCCCTCTTCTTTTTTTTTAGCCAAGCTATTGCCGAAGAATGCTATTGGCTGCAAGCTGAAGGAAGTCTGCTTAAATTTTACAAATATTTTGCAGAGATCTGCCTTAAAAATCACTGGCAACTGCAGAGGGGGAAAAAACAGGGATATTGACAGTGACAGCGATGTATTTTTATACAAAGCATTATCTGACATTATTTCTCTAGCCTAGCTGTCAAGTATGGCAGAAAGGGAAAGATTGAAATATATCATTGGGGCATTTTTATGCTCTAACCTGTGTCAACCGTCTTGCTGAATAGACATGGAGGCCCATCTGTGTCTCACATGGCTGACTCTGGTGGACCTCCCCTCTCGACTACTGTAACCTGTTCACAGTCCTGGCTCAGTGGAGCACGCTGACAAATAGCGAGAGAGAGAGGGGTGAGGGGGGGTGAGACAGAATAAGATGGAGGAGACAGGCAAGAGAGAGGAAATGTTGATGGGGAGAGAGAGCAACAGACGAGGGCAATGTAGAGGGGTGGGGGGCAGAGATAGATAGAGGTAGAGAGAGGCAGTGCAGTGTGTCTAATCTCCCTTCAGGGGCGGCAATGTAAGGACGCCTTCTATGACAGATAAACTCACCCGACAGCCAGCCCCAAAATGACAGGCGCCCACTGTGCCCGACTTGGCTCAGAGTCTGCGCAGCATCTGGCAGAGGGACGGAGGCAGCACCTCGTTTCCATCCAGCTTTTGGTGGAAGAAGCAGCAGAAGATGGTGGCGGGTGGGTGGTTCTGTTAGTGGAGCAGGAGAGCTGGGCGGTGAGGAGAGGAGAGTGAGTGGAGTAATGTTTGCTCTGCTGTGGGGAACGCAGGAGGGGGAGGAAGCAGCAGGAGGTTGTGTTTCTGTTCTCTTTTTCCTCCTTCGTTCACTTGTTTAGATCTCAGTCTGGACTTTTTAGGTTTTTGATTGAGATTACACTTATCTACGTCAAAGTCCTTTGGAGTAGAGATTGCTCTTTTGAAATTTGGGAAGGAACAATTGTCTGCGATTATTCTGTTTGTTACTACTGTGTTGTTGTCAGGCTGTATCACTCCTTCTTTATTTACCTTCTGTTTAGCGTTTTAAAAAGAAAAAAAAGAACATTGGTCAATTTGTGAAGATACACTTGAAAGAAACTCTGTATTCACAAAGAAGCTTATTTCAGATCAGTCCCTGGAGTTTACTTTCACATCTGAAGGTGCATGTGTTTGGCTCCACCTCTCACAGAGGCAGCCTTCAGCCTTCAGCGATGCCAGATTTTTGAGGACGATACCAAAGTTATGTGCTGCGCTGACTGTTGCTCACATCTTCAGTTTTCTTTACTGTGATTAACAGCCTGCGAACTCTGCTCATATTAGCATTTGTTCAGCCACTCTGAAGGGCGGACCCATCAGCCAGCAGTGTCGGTGGTTAACTGTGTTTGTCCCGCCACTCCTTCACTGTGATTGGACAGCTGGTGACAGTGACGAGCACAGCGTTAACGTTTTTCAACTCTCGGTGACTGGAAAAAATAAACAAACGTTCAGCGCAGAATAACTGTTCAGCACCTCTTCAAGCTGCTGCTGTTTTTATTCAAAAAATACGCTGTGCTCAGGAAAAAACGCTTTGGTAGACACGGGCTGCAGGTAGCTGCAGTGGTGGCAGAGGGTCAGCCGGTTTCGGCGCGAGCTGATAGGTTGAAATTAACCTGAGGTCTTCGTCCAATAGGATGGAACAATTGCAAACAATTCCCTATGGAGGGGGGCCAGACCCGTATTCAAGGCTAGCAAAATTAGGTAGTAAAAAAGTTCAATGTTGATTTATTGACCAAAATTATTTACAGATATATTGCATATACAGTAAATATATAAACACACTTTTTTGCGGAGATCCCTCAAATATGGTTATCAAACAAAAACACGACAAAGAAATGGAATAAAATCAGGACATTTTACCGCTTATTGACCAAACAGACATCAGTACACTGAAACAAGTAACCTTGACTGGGAGTTTGATGAGTATGAATAAGTAGAAAAACACACAAATAGCACAATTTATTTTTCACCCCATGCATCTTTTTCTGCATTATGTTCTGTAAACAAAGTTTTGATATCGTCTGACATATACAGCGGTGCCGATATATGTACGAGGCCAATATCAATGTATAAAATCAGTCGATCGATGCATCGGCCTCTACTTCAGTGTGAAGTCAGCGCTTCTGGAGAGTTTTCATCAGTCAAGGTGGCAGATGCTTATATTGTAAGCTTGCGTGTGTATGTGTGTGTTTGCTATGTGTGTGACACAGCAATGAGTCTTGTGGCTCAGCCTGACCCGGGACAGACTTTAAAAGCCACTGTGACATTTAAAAACAACCCCCCACTGTCTTGCAAGATAAACAATATATTTGTAACTTTCTCTGACTCACCATTTCCTGCCCTCTGTGAACCTCTGAGCAGTTATACCCAAACAGAAAAAGATCAAGTTATACATGTGCCAACATACCTATCTTTATTTATATGTCTCTCTCTGACCCAGTCACGCTGCTACCATGTAGGAAAATGCATGCAAGTGAAGAGGATGTCACTGCATCGTGCACATTAGCACGCCACTCTTACTGTATGAGCCTCCATCACCATCTCGCCACGCCTGAAAATTAGACTCCTTTTTAGGCAGATAAAAGCTCGATGATAAACGCTTCAGCGTCTTTGATTCTGCATTCTGACATGCTTTCAACAGGCGACTTGCATCAGCATGCATGCAAAGGCTCCCAACATGCAAGAAGGCATCGGCATAATCAATCATTCGGAGCCCGTGATTAACGTTAATGGCGTTTCTCAGAATTACATTGGCATCTCCTTGCATTCCAATCACCTAGATTTCATGCCTCCTCTCTGCAGGCAGCCGCGTTAATTGTGAGAGAGGAGCGCCGCAATGAGCGCTATCTGCTGAGCCTTTGATATGCACTTATCTTTTAGCAGTTTCACATTATGGGTGAGAAAATTGCCTTTAAAAATGACTGGTGCCTTATTACTTTTGGGCCAATTAATTTCATGAAAAATAATGCCTTTTTGAAACAGTGAGGGAAAAATAATTACGGAGAATAATTGACAAGGAAGGACGAACCATACGGGGAGGATGCAAGTAGATGTGAATGCAAATTTACTATTATTTTGTAGTTCATAAATAATATTTCATGATCTTTCTCTCCGTACAAAGGAGGGGTTTTGACGGCAGCTTGGCCTGAAAGTGTCCAAAGCGTTCAAGAAGTAGGGCGCTTGCCTCAACGTTCCTTCAAGTGGGAGAGACAGACCGACCTAGATTTCCTCCTGTTTATTCAGCCATTTTAGGTGCTGGCTAGTCACGTCTCCATTTCATCACCCCTCTTTTTGTATCTGCGTATCACCTCCTCCTCGACACGGCTACTTTTATTTGTTTGGTTCACTCTCGCTGTTCTTCCTGTCTCCCCTGTGTCCTCTGTCCACATCACTTCTTAGTCTGAAAACATACATGAAAGTAAGTGTAAGTGGCAGTGACACTTTCAGACAGCTGCTGAGATACCCCTCGCTGTTTACCAGCGGGGCGGCTGATAGCTTGACTTATCTCGAAAAACCCAGGTGCAACCCACCTCCAGATTTGACTTTTCACTGAGAACAATCATCTTATGTGATGTATACAGCCCTCTATTCATCCTGTGCTAACAAGTTAAATAGGCTATCTCTCCATAAAGCCGAACAATTGGTCAAACAATCGCTCCAAAAAACATCTTTTTATGCATTCTGGAGAGTTTGATGCGGTTCTGGTTGATTTAACACGGCTCTGATGCACCGGATGTGGTCATGAATTAGAAATGAATAAATGCTAAGTGAAACTTGGTCCGCTGACCGGTATCAAACTGATGTGACAGCCATGCATACAGAGATGGCATATGTTGCCCAGTGTGGTTCCTGAACCACCACAGCAGGTGACTCCGCTGCTGCATTATTTCCATTCAAGCATTCAGCCATACATAAGATCAGATCTGCCCGAAGGTACAGCGGCACATAGAGCAGGAGGCCTCACGGTCAGGACACACAGACTGGTTGTCATCAGGGCTTCAGTGCTATGTAAAAGCACTTAGACAACTTTTACCCACCTCTTAAATTCTAAAACCACATAAACCAACAATCTCCACATAAACCTCTCCAAATGTTTACCCCTATTTTACGCCGACAGTCAATTAAAGCTTCGCTGGTTTGTAAAATTGTTTGATTTTTTTTTTTTTTTTTTTTTATAAACTATAGCATTACTTGTTTAGGGCTCCACTAGAACATTGTATTGTGTTAATCGGTTAACCCACATGTGTTATGTGTTATGTGTTATTTGCAGCCGCTTTCACAGGTCCGGCAGATAAATCAGAGTTCACAGGATCAGTCACATGACCTATGAACTGTATCAAATAATTATACTAATATCAGGTAAAATACATATATCCACCGTGCTGTGGTAGTGCTGCAGAATAATCTGGCTGCATTCATATATCAATCTGTTACAAGGCAAAAATACACCCTGGCTTGTTTGTATTTCTCTAAACCAATCACAATCGTCTTGGGTCCAGAAAGCAGCGACCATGTCCTTGCAAAATAGTGCCAGTGAGGGGGAACTTTTTTTGATGGAACATTCGGACATCGGGAGGTGAGCCATGGCATTAAAATACTTTCAAAGAAAAGAACCAAGCGGGCCGGCCACATTGCAGGATCTAAATCTTCATCAGAAGGCTGCCGCTCAGAGGTTGTTGCGACAGGGATTTCAAATACGGAAGCACACAGATAGCAGAAGGGGACGAGAATGTCGACTCAATGTCAACAGTGGCTGGTTTATAACAACATGCTACGTCTGGTGAGTCAGACTAAGTAAAATAATTAATTAGCATGTTGGTATTTGATGCAGCTTGATACTTTAACCTAGTTTGACTAAAAATCCTTCACTCATGTATTCCCGAGGGAAAAATTTAATATTATGAGTTCAAGATTGCCTTAATTAACAGCACATTAAGTCAGTTTGAGGAATGTTTCATGCACTGCAAGATGTTTTTAAACACAGGCTCTTTATATGTCCAGAAAGGGAACATAAGAATAAAAAGAAATAAGCTGGAGAGATAGAGATCAACGATAAACAGAAGAGAAGAGAGAAGGTTACTCAGCTGATGGACAGACATGAACAAATTCTAGGAAATGAAAAAGAACATAAAACTTATGGCTGTATGTGGATGCATTTCAGCTAGACAGTTTAAATCGCAAGACCTATTCAATTTGTATTCATTTAATTTGTTGCCCTCTGATGTTGTTAAAAGGTTGTTTACATTAGAAGCTTATTATAAATGTTTTTTATTACAGCGGGAAAATCAGCATATAGTTAAAATTATGATCAAAAAGACAAAATTGCACTTTAAACAAATAAATTCAGTGTAATCAGCAGTTTGTTATTCTGTCACAACCCCCATATTGATTCATAATAAAGACTAAGATTCATTCATAATTGGGTTCAGGGAGAGAAATGACTAGACTATGGCCTCGTGTGGGTCACCATGGAGTAACTCAGGTGAGGTCGGGTTTTCCATGAGAGGCCCGGTCATCACTGACAGATGATAAACAGCTGCTGGAAACATGATCTGATCGCTGCACGTCGGTTGCACAGGTATCGTTTTGTACAGATTTGGCGAGCTCCACTAATTTATCTCCATTATAACCGTGTTTATAGCAACTGGTGATACACGTTATCTCCTTACTAAATCATAATCTCTCCAAGTTGAAGCAATTACACCGCAAATGGTGTGAATTGAAACAGCAGTAGTCGGCATCTTTAGTGCTTAGTGGGAGGGAGCAACCCACGAATTGATATTATCACAGAGAGGCTTGGCAGATTTGAAACTAAACGAATCTCGAATCAAAATAAAATGAATCTCCTCGTCAGCAGTGGATCAAATACACAAAGAGATGGAATGAAGAAAGAAAAGGGTGTCATTGGGACTCTCTTGCCTCGCATCCTCTCTCCTCTCATGTATTTCTTTTTAAGATGTCCACGTTACCCCCCTCCAGCCCTTCCTCTCGGCTGAAAACAGAGAAGGCCCTTCTTTCTGCCTCATCAGGAGCAAGCAGGCCCTTCCTTTCACTCCACCCTCCACGATCGAGACCTGACATCCCCGGCGAGGGATCGAAAGGCTGTCGGCTGTTAGATGCCATCCATTAGGGTTAGCATGTTCACACCTGTTCCCGTGCATGTTGGTGGTAGCACTTCTGATCTTAATGCAGCTCGCAGAAACAACATTGCGCAAACAAGGGGTAACAGAATTTCATAAAAATGAGAAACAAAAAAAACGTGTGTGTGTGTGTGTGTGTGTGTGTGTGTGTGTGTGTGTGTGTGTGTGTGTGTGTGTGTGTGTTCATGTTCATTCGTTCGTGCACATTTGTGTGTTTGCATTCATCAGAATGTCTGTTTGTGCCGGGAGTGCGTGCCCAGAATAGTATGTTTATATAAACAGATGGACGCGAAGCTGCGTCTCCTCTCATTCCTCCTCACTTTGTCTTTTTTTTTCTTTTTTTTTCTTCTTCCTACTCTCATTGAACTGCGGTCCAAACTTTTGCTTCAACGTTCAAAGACGCATTCATGGCTACCAGACACACAACAAGGGAGCAACTCCATCCATCTCAATTTATTAGAAAGAGTCTGTGTAGTGAGGCTCCCCGACCGATTTCGAATTTGTATCTCTTGCTCTGATAATTGCCATCCATTTTATTAATTGGGATGATGTGCAGCTATCTGAAATAGCTTCTGTTGTTCTTTTGTTTTTTTGTCCTCCCTGTACTTTCCTCCCTCTCTTCCTTTCTGTCCCTCTCTCAGAGCACGGTTTTGTTTTGCATATTACCCCTGACATGGTAAGGAGAGCGTGCAAAATACAGAGAGCGGCTCTTCAAACAAGCTGAAATCTTTTGTGTGTCTATTCAAATAATTTCACCCCGTGACTCTTTACCAAGCAGATGCAGCGATGCATGTGATTGTGACTCAAGGTATTCTCGATGGGAAAACACACTCAAAGGTCAGAGTTAAATTCTCATTTTTTTATTTTTTTTTTGCCTTTACTTTTTTTCCCATTTGTGTCCACTTAAACACTTTTGTTTCAGAGAAAGTAACAGGCAGGCACTTTGTGAAATTCATTGGAAAGCTGTTGGTGTCAGAAAAATGAGGGGAGAAAAGAACATAGGATGAATTGTGTGACCACTTGATTTATTGTGCACTACTTTCATTCTGGGGCTACCAAATAGAAAGTGCTCAAATTCAGCAGCACATTAAATTAAATATCTGCCGAACAGATTCTAATTTGATCACCAAGCTGTTTCAATTTCATTAGCCTGGTCCCTAATGGACTTTCACTGCATATTATTCCATCTAGCACAAATCCCATTCATTGGCTCCCTCCTTTTTTTTTTTTCTTCTTTTTTTTTTTCCTTTAAATGAGCCCCCTGGTGCGTGGGGGACCATGTGGCTCAACAAGCCGCAGTGTGAGGTCACACAAAACCTGCTTTTTCTCTAATGGACGCTGGTTCAGAGATAACATGAAATCAAATCTGAATCTTCGCCAATAAAAAATAGACTTCCAACTTAAGATTTATGCCCAGCAGCCTCTCAACAACTGCTGTAAAACATCAGTCCAATCAGAGTATTAATACTACTGTGTGTGTGTGTGTGTGTGTGTGTGTGTGTGTGCATGCGTGCGTGTGCGTGTGCGCACAAAGGCCCCAATCCTTTTGCATATGGCGTGATGACATATTGTTTTGGTGGCCGGCACACGCTGCATTGTCATAGTGCAAATGAATTACTGTGAGCAGCAGGTCAGGCAGATGAAAATTCATCGCTGAAGTTTTAGCACGCTTCTGTTGTTTAGCGAGCTTGTAATTGTGCAGTGTGCATTATAGTTACTTGAGCTGTGTCGTTTTCTGACCGTAAATGATGATGGAACAACACTCAGCACCTTGGAGTGGATCTGCTCTCTAAAAATGTTTTTTTCTCTGTCGCCAATCTGCTGTGTAATAACATGCCAGGACAGAAAGAATCAAAAAGGTCCATCATTAGATGAAAAGAAGAGAAACAGGTAACACAGGTACTGCACTGGTATTTTTTTTATCGGCTGTGCCGTTTTGATAATAATAATCATGTTATGGAAATGAATTGCTGAAACGTATGAACTAATCAGACTAAATCATTTCAGCACTAATCAAACCTAATTTACTTTTCCAATTTAAAATTAGCAACTAAAGACACTCAAACATGGCGATATTTAAATTAGTTTCAATATGCAGAGGTTGTATTTGTTAAATAACAACAATTAGAATTAAATAGAAGCATTAATAAGTAGAAAATATATTAAGATGTTGTTCAGTCACAGTGTAAATGATTCACAGGGGACAGACGGGGCCAAGGACATACAGACAATTCACCGTCCTGATGGAAGAAGTTTTTTCTGAGTAAAAGAAATACATCAAAGTGAAAGTAAAAAAAAAAAAAAAATGCTGAAAATATATTAAACCTCGCTCTGTGGTGCTTAAAATAAGCTACAGATTCATTGGCAGTAAGATGCAGCAACTGGAGGGTCTTTTAGGGGCAGCGACTTTACCGAGGCAAGGCAGCCGAGACACGCGCACTAAAGTACGGCAGCGACGATTAGGATCAGTGCGCTGTCAGTGCTCCGAGCTCCAAAAGGCTGAAAGTGATAGTCTAGAGCTGGAGAGGACTCTGCGGTAGCACTGATAAATGTTTTCACCAGGCCCGTCCACCATTAGTGTCAGGGCAAGTTACAGCCACAAGAGCGGACAAACAGGAAATAGAGAAAGAGCGGGCGTAAATAATTGATAAGGCTGACCCTGCGCGATTCATATTCTGCGGCAGGGGATCAAAGAGCAACGCTGCGAGTTTGACATTGAGCCCGAGCGCAGGAGTCAAAGCCATTACCTTCCCCGGCAACGCAGCTGCTTGTGTTTGTATTAAAAATGCAATGACTCTTCCTCTTCAGTCTAGGCTAACACTGGCTGGCACTCGTGGGCATTAACCAACTGGCTAATGGACTCACTGGTATTACCCCAGCAATTACAGTAGCACTACGTAAAGTGAGGTGGAAGCCATTTTGTTCCTGTCCACTCGATGAAGCTGTTGTTGACTCTCTCAGGTGTGAAACATAGCCCATGTTAGACCTTTCAGTTCTTTTAGGTGTGATCAATATTTCAGAGGCACCCAGGCCGCTGCGCCTCGTATCCTCCCACGTGGCCTCTCACAACAGCTCGGCAGCTGATTATGAACATCTGAATGAACATTTGAGCCGATGAATGATTTATGAAATTTCACAGTTTTCAGAGCAATGTTTATTTGAGTATTGCATTAAGACTGTCACTGTGCAGAGCTGCAGACTCTGCTTTTAATATGAGAAAGTCAAACCGTGTCTACCATGTTTTATTCAGGCCCACTGTAGAGTTTGACTTTCCAAAAATGAGTGCCTTTTGGTGGTCCTTGTCTGTCAGCCGCAGGAAGTATGCATCACTGCTGTGAGCAGCAGCATGTCCTCTTCCATGACATAAACTATGTATTTGTCTCATAAAGAACCAGTCAAAGCAAACAAGTGAGGATGACCTAAACCTCTTTAATTTAGATGCTTAAAAAAAAAAAGACAAATCCACAAGTCAGTTGATATCAGTCAGGGCAGATTGTTTCGCTTTTGGTGTTCGGGCTTTCATATATTCATCTGTAAAACTCACAATTTTTAGTTTTTTGAATCATTTGACTCGATCAACAAGAACAAATAGACTTTTCTATCAAAAAATATCCTCTATGAAACTTTGCAACAAACTGTCTTCTGTGGATTCAGAGTTATCGAGAGTTACACATGGATGGATGGATGGATTTGATACGTAGATATTTATATCATATGTAAAGACAAAATTGTAAACCAGCTCTGACTTCTGTTTCCTGTCTTTGGCAGTCAGCCTTTAAACACACTGGTTCCTAATCAAGATGTACATTTCTAAAAATAATCATCTTTAAAAAGGGTTAAGTGATTTCCTCCAACAGCAGACCGCAGCGGAGGGCGACTTTCAGTGCCACATTAATCCACTTTTTTTTTTTCCAGAGAACATTTGTGCTTTCAGTATTGTGCAGATTGACTCACAATATTCAGTGCATCTGGAAAGTATTCACAGCACTTCACTTTTTCCACATTTTGTTATGTTACAGCCTTATTCCAAAATGGATTAAATTCATTTTTTCCTCAAAATTCTACACACAATACCCCATAATGGCAAAGTGAAAAAAGTTTGTTTCAAATATATTAAAAATACAGAATGAAAATATAACACATACATAAGTATTCACAGCCTTTGCTCAATACTTTGTTGAAGCACCTTTGGCAGCAATTACAGCCTCAAGTCTTTTTGAGTATGATGCTACAAGCTTGGCACCTATTTTTGGGCAGTTTCTCCCATTCTTCTTTGAGGACCTCTCAAGCTGGAGCTCTGTCAGAGTGACCATCGGGTTCTTGGTCACCTCCCTGACTAAGGCCCTTCTCCCCCGATCGCTCAGTTTGGCCGGGCGGCCAACTCTAGGAAGAGTCCTGGTGGTTCCAAACTTCTTCCATTTACGGATGATGTAGGCCACTGTGCTCATTGGGACCATCAATGCCGCAGAAATGTTTCTGTACCCTTCCCCAGATCTGTGCCTCAATACAATCCTGTCTCGAAGGTCTACAGACAATTACTTGGACTTCTTGGCTTGGTTTGTGCTCTGACATGCGCTGTCAACTGTGGGACCTTATACAGACGGTGTGTGTCTTTCCAAATCATGTCCAATCAACTGAATTTACCACAGGTGGACTCCAATCAAGTTGTAGAAACATCTGAAGGATGATCAGTGGAAACGGGATGCACCTGAGCTCAATTTTGAGTGTCATGGCAAAGGCTATGAATACTTATGTACATGTGATTTTTTTTTTTTTTCGTTTTTTATTTTTAATAGATTTGCAAAAATTTAAAAAAAAAAAAAACTTTTTTTTATGTTATCATTATGGCTTTATTGGGCTTTATGAGGAAAAAAATGAATTTAATCCATTTTGGAATAAGGCTGTAACAACAAAATGTGGAAAAAGTGAAGCACTGTGAATAATTTCCGGATGCACTGTAGTATAGTGCCCATGTTTGGCTTATTAAAGGAGTTTTTGGACAAGAATTGAGTTCAATGGAATAAGGGTCACTGTATTAAGCTTTGTACTGACAGAAAATACTTGTTAGTTGGATCAATGCATTGTGTTTTTTCATGGGAATTGTTGACAGTACAAAGAATATAGAATATCACGAGGCTTCTACTTTAAATTCCATTTACTTCCATCAAATTGGTGTGTAGCCAGAAAACCTCTCAGAGACACAATTAACCTTAAAAATAATTTCCATGGTTTGATACCACTCGAGGTAATATGTGTTCTTGTTTGTTTGTCAGACATTTTCAGGTCCTAATTCTCAGACAGTGTGACTACAGCGGGGTCTTTGTGTGATTTGTTTCATACCCGTTTGGTTGCATGTTGTACATTTGATCTGCAGATCTAAACCATATCATTTACTGTGGGAATAGCGGCATTCTTTGAGTAATTAGGGCTTCCAGTTTCACCACTAGTAGTCTCAAGACTGCATCAAATATGCCGGGCTCTCGCTGAGCCCAAGGCCTATGGAGTTGTCAGTACATCATGTGCATGAAGAAATGACTGAGCACCAAAGGCCAAGCGCGCACACACAAACCTCTCTTCACAGCCTCTAACATTCCTCCCCTTCAGCAAATTTCTGACTCCGGAGTTTGATGCGCACAAGAACAGACAGCTACAAATCACTGCGCCGTCTATGAGTTATCTCTGTCAATTACTGACAATAAATGGCTTTGGCACTGTGAAGGCCAGGTGCATCAATCCAGCACGTCTCACGTTGTCCTAGCTTCTCCACTCTATTGATTCCACTTCCATCGCTTCCATGATCCAGTTTTGATGGCCCCTGACCGCAAAAGCTAACTTGAGCGCTGATGTCAGATGAAAGGGGGGATATGTAACCCAAACTCCCACCTTGGGACATGTTCACATTCTTGATATCAGACCCCCCCCCCCCCTCCAAACTGAGCATTTATATAGATCCGCTGGAGTCATCCCACTACAACTACTCTCTGCTTGGACCAAATTTCAATCCAGGTTTGATTGCAATGCAATACCTTTTGAGGGGAGAAAAACTCCCACTTTAATACCATCCTCTGACCTGAAAGTGCTTTCAATGCACATTTTCTCATAGAACATATCTGGCATACATGTATATTTATCCATGTCTTTCTCTCCCTATCTCTTTTGCCAGCTTTTTTTCCTCCCCGGCTGAGCTAAATGCGCTTATTCTACCCATCTCACCTTTGTAAAATGTCTGTCAGATGTATTTATCTGTCTCGGGCCTGTGGCTTAACAGAATGACCATTCAGCGAGTCGGGGATGGGGTCTATTGTGAGCGAGCTCGTCCTCTGTACAGCAGATGTCTGCTGAGGGCCGCGATGGCTCTCTGCAGGATCGCCCACCACAGCTTTGAGTGATTTCTCTCTCTTTCACTCTGCCCGGGGCACTCCATGTGTTGGAGGCATTGATCGGCCCTGAATTGCATTGTGGCGGGCCTGATTACTGATGTCAGTGTGTGCCGGGACACGTGGGATCGCTGGAGCTCCTCGTGCCAAAAACTCCTCGTGAGGGTGGGCGGGAGTGGGGGGAGAGGGGGGGTGAAGGCTTGCGTTGCTCGCTGGAATTACATTTATCAGTCTTGGTTACACAGAGCATAAACACAACCTTAAATGACGCACAAACAAACTGCCAACATAATCTTGTTTCGCCCCTATAGCGGTGAAACAGTCAGTGTTTGTGATCGCCGTAAAATAAAGAGTGTGGGAGCATGTTGGGCTTCATATCAGTAAATTATTGCTCTCCTTACTGTAATTGTATAATCTCAGCGTTTGCCTCTACGAGTTACTGAAAACGACTGATTGAATGTTTGGATGCTTTGTATTTTTTGCAAAAGAAACTGGAGATTCTTTGGTGCAAGGTTACACTTTGTGACATTGCGTGTGTGTGTGTGTGTGTGTGTGTGTGTGTGTGTGTGTGTGTGTGTGTGTGTGTTACGGCGTCCATTTGAATTGAAGTGTGTGTACGTTTGGAGGTGATTCTCCGCGCAATCATTTGTTTACACCTAGAGTAGTGGCCATCATCTTTTCCTCTCCGAGAACAATAGCCATTTTTGCCCCTTTTGCTCAGGAGACAATGAAGTGCCTTCTTGCCTCGTGAGCGACAGGCCAATAAAAAACGTAATTGGATCTGTCAATCAAACGTTGCTGCAGCGCGGCGGTGGGTGGGTGGGTGGCGGTCGCAGAGGCAGGAGGGTAGCTGGACAGCAGGAACATAGTGCAGAGGAAGGAGAGAGTGGAAAAAGTGTGACTGCAAAACACACACACACACAGCTGCTTCTTCTTCGCACACAGCCCAGAGGCGGTCAGCAACAGTTACAAAGGTGTACAATTGTTGTGTTTTGTTGTTTGTTTTTACACAGGGCCCGGGGTGTGATTGAGTGTGTGTGTGTGTGCGTGTGCGTGTGTGTGAGACGATCTGTCTTTGTTTGTAGAGACGATCTGTCTTTGTTTGTAGGTATTAGTGGGCCGGTGATGTGGCTTTGATGCAGCTACACAGGAGAACCGGGGTTGCCAGAGCCTCTGAAGGTCACAGTGGATGGAGTCGCGCTGATGCATCTGTCTGTTGCTTTGTGCACGCTCTGGCCGTCAGACATGTTGTTTTCTCGTACCAGGGAAAGGTCCTGTCATTAGTCAGGAGGGCCAGGATGCTTTAGTAGTATTTTTCACGGTACAAAACACACACTGAGCATCACCTTGTCACATTAAATCATCAACATATTCCTGCTTTTGTGTGTGTGTGTGTGTGTGTGTGTGTGTGTGTGTGTGTGTGTGCGTGCGTGCACGCGTTTCTCGTAGCCTGTCTTCAGTGTGTGGGTTATGTGTATTTGCTGCCAGGTAAGCAAACGTGCGTGTCTGTGCACCTGTCCCCCGCACACTTTTATAGTATGCGTTTGTCAGCAGCTCTTAGTTTTAATGACAACTGCTTAAATTATGATCCCATTTACAGCCTCTCTGATGGAGACGTTAAGTGCGTGTTCTGATCTTCCTGCTCCTCTCAGCCCTGCCTCGGCTTTTAAGCGATGGCTTTCTCACATCTGTGGTGACATTCTTTTTCCATTATTAGAAGAGCTGCAGATTGTTACAGAGGAGAGCCGCGTCGTCGTCTCTTGCATTGTGGTCTCGAGCACACTGTAATACTTCTCTCTATCGCTCTTTTTTTCTTATGAAGAGACAAAGGATGTTTTACCTGTAAGTACGAGCGAGGCATTGAACACAGCGCGGGTCTTTAGGCCGCCTTGGCAGTTAAAAAAAGGACTTGTAGAGGAAACTACAGTCTGCACAGTCACCCCAGGGTTTCCATTTTATGAAACTTTCTACCTTCTTAAGAAAAACTTCCGAAATATTACCTCTGGAGGATGCACCGTACCTTAAATCAAGACAAGAATATCCCCGTGCCCTTGTGCACTTAAAAAAAAATGCTCAGAAACAAAAATGGGATCCTAATTTAGAGAAGTGAAAAGAGCATCTGCTTCCCTCTGAGGTTTTCTAGGTGCTCTACTTAAGAAGTAGAAAGCTAGGAACAAACTGGATTTAAAGGTTAAAATTTGCTCTCTATTGATCTCATATGGATTTATTTTTGTTCTGTAAAAATGTAGAGTAAACAAACTCAGCACAATGTGATGGAGGAGAGCAAAAGTGTAACGCTGTAACAGAAAATGAATTACACAATTCATTTATTACTGCAGTCGGTAGCATGCCATAATGATCTGGTGTATAGTATCCTAATGTTATAGTCTGATTTGAGAATGCAGCAGGAGAAGCTGTGTTAAGCATAGGTCGACCTTATTAAGTGCTCTTCTACCGTATTAAGAGCCTGTACCATTAAATGGAGGTCAGCAGGTTTAAGTGTTGTGTCATTTAAACAATCGCTCAATACGTTTATGCTGACGAACACCGTTAAGTTCAGCTCGACTTCATCAGGGTCCGGCATTGTAACAGTCAGCCGTGCAGGCCCAGTGTCTCCGCTGATCAATTAACAGTACGTGTCCGCCCCCTGTGCGAGCCGTCCTAATTTTGGTTTGGTTATGAGAGACGGTCCCTCTGCTCCGGGCTTCTAAAGGAGGTAATTACACTGAGAGATTCCCTGTGGGGGATTAAAACAAACGACACAGAAAGCACCGCTCTCTCTTTTTCCCCGTCGCCTCTCACTCAAGCCCTGCCTCCGCTCTAAAACCTTTTGCTTGTAACGCCTACATGCCCGTGAATTCACAAGCAGCCACAATAAAACACGCTGGCAGCTCGTGAAAATTAGTGGGGTTGAGGGGCGAGGCGTCAGGAAATGATGGGGAGGCATCACGATTTATGGATATGGTATAACTGGTTTAGCATTAGGAGCTAAACAAAGCATATGGTATTCATACAGTTTGTAAGGACCGCAGCAGAAAAAAAGGCATCTGTCCTGCCAGTTCTGTGGTGACGGGCTGCATTACTCATCATTACAATCTCTGCTGGCAGCCTATTTTCATCACATTACAGTGGCATAATGAAGCGTAGCGTGCTAGCGTCCTCAGGTACTCTGAGCAGTTCACCATTAGCTTCAACCGAGGGCATTCATCCAAGTAGCTTTATTGAACTTTTTACAGTTAGTTTATTACATAATTAATTCATTACTGCACAACAATACATGTAGGTGGAATCGTTGTTTCCCATTTTTCCCATTCATCAAGCTTTGACAGCTGTAGCACATTTGATTTGATTTATAAAGAAGTAGCGCTCGCTGTATTTGTTGGTTTTTACCAGTTCAGTAAAGTATGGATTCATTCAGTGCCGGAATGAGACCAACAACTCTTTCTACTCTTTCTCTCCTTGTGTCTACTTTACAGGAACAAGGCAAAGTAGGTGTGACATTCAACATCGGGACGGTGGACATCAGCGTGAAGGAGACGACCACAGCGGTGAACGACGGCAAATACCATCTGGTCCGATTCACCAGGAACGGCGGCAACGCAACCCTACAGGTGGACAACTGGCCGGTCAATGAGCACTTCCCCTCAGGTACTGTCCCGGTTATTATTCCTTCCGTCTGCAAAAAAAATTAGTCAAATTATAGTTTAAAACCACTGGACACCATCTATTTGTTAATGGGCACCACCGAGAAGCAAAAAGGATCACTCACGTGGCAAACTGTGCCTCAAAAAAAAAAACGTCAGTCCATTCGCACCGTCCCAACCTGACTCGGCGGGAGAGGAGCACGGCGAGCTCCGATCTTTTGTCTCGCGTGAGGCGTTAACTGTGCAACATCTGGTCGGTTAATTTCAGGGGGGAAAGGGATTGAAAGGCGCCGGGAGGCAGTTGGTCGGTGGGCAAGCCGAGGAGAGGATAGAGGCAGAGACCAAGGGTGGCCTGTTGGCCAGATAAAGCCGCTGCCTGTCAGTATCGCTCATCCCCAGGTCAGCAAAAGCAGCACGGCAGCAGAATACAAATACGCTCATCAAACGGAGCCCCCCCGCTCCATTTGGAAGCTCAGGTGGAACAGATACGTGCTGCTCGGCTAGCCGGGTGAGAGAGCGAGAGAGACGGAAGAAAAGGGGAAAAAAAATAAATAAATAAACTCTCTCGCTTCTACTTAGCAGTCCATTAAATTGCGTCGGCTCGACTCAACTTTGATATCTGTGTCTCCGTGTCAACCAGCTTTGGAGAAGCCCCCCTTTGTTTTCTCGTTCCCTTTTAGCCTGACTTCAGTTTCGCTTCGTCGAACAGAGCAGAACGTACAAGGAAACCACGGTTGAGCCAAGAAGTTGGGATGAAGAAAGATATTGTGATCCTCCATTGGTCCTCGAGGTGAAATTGTGCCTTACCAGCGAGACATAATTGGACAGAAATAGATGTAGAACAAATTAGAGAGTCTTGAAGATTAAATAGTGTTCCACTGGCAGATCTGGAGCAAAAAAAAAAAAAGGATGCGGCATGCATCGCGAGGCTGAAATCCTTTTTCTCCGAACACAACAGAAATAAAGCAGAAATGCTGATGCTGCCTAAAATAAGGAGCAAACAAATAGGAGTTGATCACTTTCACTTCTCAGCCCTGCGTCTCGGCAGCCCCTACGGCACGCTTCCTCGGTGCATGCCTTCACCGAGGACAGGGAACGCATCCTCTCCTGGCGTGACCTGGCACGCTGTTTTGGTTTGGTTCAATGCCAGCGCAGGTGACGTTAATCTCTTCTGTCTCTGGCTTTCTTTTGCCGTTGGCTGTCTTTCGCTTTTTTTTTTTTTTTTTGAGCAGATAAAGTTAGACGGGTTTCATAACTGCGTTTCAGCCGCAGCAACGCTGCAAAATATTGAGAAACTCCGTGACATCGCCGTCACGTAGGCGTTCACACTCGCATGGAGAAATTGGATTAATCAGACAAATGCATTGTTGTATCAGAGGCTGTTTTTGTCTTGTTCCTTATCTTCTCCTCCCTGTAACACAGTAATTTAACCATTCACTGTCTGTAATGGCCACTAATTTGCGATGAGAATTGAACACCTACAATCTTTATAATCATTTCGAGGTGCCTTCTGCACTCGCGTTCCTGTGGCTCTTCTCTCAACTTCAATCAATGTATCTGTCAATATCTGTAATCCAAAGTCAGCGTCCATTCAGAAACCGCTGTTCAACGGTTTGTTTGTTCCCTTTCCTGTCCACCTGCTATTGTCTTGAAATGCAGTGGAGGTCAGAGGGGATCGACTGCGTGGTAATTTCTTTTTCTCTTCTGCACAGGTAATTTGCGGGACACTCAGTGATAGTAATTCAACAGTGATTGATTTTTTTTTTTTTTCTTCTCCCGCGCCCTCCCTCCCTTGTAAAGGCGTTGTCATCTCGTGAGTAATTACATGTTAGGGTGCAGACTCATCGACTGCCTTCTCACACTCCTAATGCTTAACTAGACGGCAGCAGCTGCCACGAGGCTCTCAGGCCGTTCGATAAACAGTTACCGGATCCCGGCATGCCCTCGCTCCCTGGCAGGGAATAGGTGAGGACAAAGGTGTTGGTGGTTTGCTTGTCAGTCAAAGGTGCTTTCAAAATAGCCCGGGGTGTGTAAATTGTACGCCTCAAAAACTGTGTTTACAAAGTTGGCTCCCCAAAGTACTGACACATTAGGATTCACTTTAGATAGCAGCAGGAGGTTTTCACACCGCGATGTGCTTTTGATTATTGAGATTGTTTTTAGGGCTGATGTTTCAAGCATTTTGTTTTTTATTTTATTGTCTTTGGAGACATTTAAATTTTTTAACAGTCAAAATAACATTGCGCTCCCAAGGGAAATATTGCCATGTGGAAATCTGCACGAACACTATCGCTACAAATTAGGGAGATTAGGCACGAAGTACAAGCACCAATCAGACATCATATAGGTTTTAAACAAAGCTCCAGATTAGTTTAAACTATTTGGTGTAGGACCAAACTGTCTATTTATACATCTGTCACAGTTTACAGAACAAATGTTTGGTTCTACTTTAAACAGCTGTGCTTACCATAGCTGTGCACACACTGTTTTCCTGTGCAATAAGATATTATCATTGGCATTTCAGGTGTGCTCAGGTTTGGTCCTACAGTTTTCATCTTAGTAACTTCATTTAAAGATAAAGGGGGGAAAATTAATCATGCAAAACAAGAGAAATCAAAGCAAGACAAAACAAAAACAGCCACACAGTTGAAAAGATAACATAATTAAAACCTTACTTAGGGTGCTAACACAATGCTTATTAAATATCTGAAGAGTAAGGGCATGTGAAAAGGACTAATTAGTCACTGTGCGAAGCGAGGAGCTTTTAGGTCAGAATAAGTTTCTTAGCAGCAGACATTCCCAGGTGCATGGTAATCTGCACATCATATGAAAATGTTGGTGCAGGTCGTACGAGGGGAAAATGTCTCTTTAGGAAACCTTTCAAAAATGTACCTTTTAGAAATTGTATAGTGTTTGAAAGATCCAAAGTAGAGGAACCGGTGGCCCTTCAAGATGCACTTACTGAGGACACTGATGGGGGAAAAGGAAGTGCATGTTGTTTTTGACTAAGTGAATCTGGACTCAGTGGCCACTTCATTAGGTACACCTGTAAAATTGCAGTCCAATAGAACAGCTCAGATATAAGTTTTACCTTTGCAAAGATACTAATGTTCTGTTTTGATGGACAATGTCAGAGAGGTATTAAATTAATGTTATGTTTATTATTGAGATTGTAGTTTGCTACAGTCAGTGATGCTAATGGTAGCTGCTGCGGGACAAAAAAATATATATATATTTAATGAATTATTTAAACTGATCACTGTTGGCTTATTTACACCCAGTCTTGAGTCGAACTTCCTGTTACGCTGCTTTGTCGGACTTCAATGTAACAATGTAATGTTACTGTGTACTCATCTCAGCGATTACTTTGATTTCAGTGTTACTACAGCTGACAGAAACAGTGAGAAAACCTACAAAAATTAGATACAAGTTGTAATAATGAATAACTTCCCTTTAATTTTCTCTAAAGTTTCTGCTTTGCTTTTATTTAAAGTTTACATAAGTCAGGATCCTTTTAGACAGAAAATATAACAATGGTAATGAAAATATAAAGAATGATCATGATCCAGGACCTCCATGCTGAGCCCACTCGACATCACAACTTTATTAGGATTTTCACAAAACAGAGATAAAAGGATCAAAATTAAAAGATAAAAATTGTACACGTTAATGCGTCAGTGTTGAGAAATATGACAGAAAAGGAATTCTGTGCGTCACACTGCCGTTCCTCTATCTAACAATATACCCACACTGATCCAATGCCGGAGCACTTGCATCAGGCCTCTGCAGCTTACACGTGTGTGTGTGTGTGTGTGTGTGTGTGTGTGTGTGTGTGTGTGGGTGTGCTGGCTGCTTACTCTCTTCCTTTTTCTAATTATTCTCCCCCTCTAACAGTGCCCTCTCAGATCTCGTTTCTTTTTATTTTTTTATTTAAAATGTTTTATTTTTGCCCTCAAATTCCCTTTTATCCGTGTTTCTCCTCCTTTTCTAGTCGGCGCTCATCATGCCCATGCATCTCTGCTGCAGTCCTGTGTACTTGTGTGACAACCCACATTACTGTAGGGGCTTGTCTTCGTTTCGTGAGAGGGTTCCAATTTCCTTATATAACACTCTGAATCCCTGTACTCTTTTGATTTTGGGTTACATGATCTTTTTGCGTGAGTTCGAATCTTTGAATCAAAGACTTACGAGACCGAGCCAGGCGGAAATTGTGCATCACACTTGGCCTTAAGCTGGCTGAGGTTCAGGCGTTGTCTCAGATGAATGACCATTGGCCTAACTACTCTGCTAATGCCTCGGGGAAAGTATGTGTGTGTGTGTGTGTGTGTGCTCCATCATTTTGGGGAGGGCTGGCCATAGCGTGAAGGGCCTTCTGTTCATTTTCAGATCCACATGCACCCAAATACACACGGCCTGTTCCATCCGTGCATCGATGCACACAATGTTCCGACTCCCACGACCTGAAACAGACACAATGAGCAGCTTCAAAATATCTGCCAATCTTAGTCTTGAAATACAGACAAAACAATTCCTCAGGAGCGAGATAAATCCCTGTGCATCCCCAGGGCCAAACATGATTAGCCCTATCTGAGACACAATCTCAGAACTCCGACTAAACTCAGTGTACGAGCCGCCAGTCTAATTCATCCTTTCAACAACATAAATTTCAGAGCGACCTGATAAATGATGAATTTACTTCTTTGGCTTTGTCTGATGTGTGAGAGAGAATGGAAAGAGGGGGGGGGAGCGGGCAGGAGAAACAGAAGGACATGGGCGAATTGAGAAGAAAAGCAGCGACTGAGGGAATACAGAAGCATTTAATGGAGTAGAAGACAGAAATAAGTTGACAAAAGAGGAGAAAGAGCTGACATACAGACGGATAGATGTGTAGAGAAAAGGGGAATGGGAATGGAGAGAGAGTGAAAAGTAGATAAATGACGCCAGAGTTGCGGCTGCAGAGTCCTGAATCAGCCGAGAAGAGCAAAGAGCGGCTGATTGCCGAGACGGAGAGAAAGAAAATAGCAGGCAGCAGATGAAGAGGCAGAAGTACCGCTGGATGGACGGTGAGCTGAAGAAAATAGAGGGGCCGAAAAGCACATCAATGAACAAGCAGAGAGGCAGAGGAGGAGAAACAGATGAAAGTCAGGTGTAGATTGGAAGGAAAGTGGGTGGTGCAGGATATTCATAACTAGGGGGGCTGCAACAGCTAGCTGCGGAGTTGAGCTGCAGAATGATGATTTTTGGACAGGGCCACACTATATCAAATGTACTCATCATCCCCGAATGGAGAGAGAATGCCAGCAGCCTGTCACGGTAGCCATTTTCACAGTTTTGATGCGCTCTCAGCACCGGCCCTGTGATGAAACCCCCGCGAGATTAGTCTGGCAAACACACTGAATAGAACGGAGCGACCGAACCAGCAGATGACTGTCACGCTGCCAGTGTTTGTGTTGACTGAATAGCTGCCGCCAAAGGGGGTGAAAAATCTAGACATTGTTTTGGCTGTTGGAGAAATATGGTGAAGGCATGCAGCAGGGCTCAAATAGCAAACAGTAAATAAATACAACACAAAAAGGAAGTGTTTTTTTTTTTGTTTTTTTTTCTTACTGGAGTCTGTCTCTCAGCTGTGTGCACGCAGCCAAATGTAAAATATGAACGAAATATTCTGATATATAATACGTTGTGAATAAATAGGAAGCTGTTCATTAATGTTTTGCACATGTTAGAGGAAATACTTTCAAAATAAACTGGATGTTCTCAGATACAGAATGTTGTTGGGCTCAGGATTTGCTTGAGATTAGTTAGTATGGAAAACAACTAAGTATACTAAAGTTTATATGTAAGATACGCAAATTACTATTATTGAGTATAGCTGCATAAGGATGTACGCTGAATAATATCTCCATCCATTATCTATACCCGCTTTATTGTGAACAGTATCGGGAGGTGGGGGGGGGCCTGCAGCCTATCCCAGCTGACTTTGGGTGAAGGCAGGTTATAGAAAGACAGACAGAAGACAGACAACCATTAATGCTCACATTCACTCCAAAGTGGGATTTCAGAACACAATTTTAACCTTACGTATGTCTTCATATGGTGGAAGGAAGCTGGAGCACCCGGAGAAAACCCACACAGGCAGAGGGAGAACATGCAAACTCCCCCGCCGAGGTTCGGACCCAGAACCTTCCTGCTGTGAGGCGACACTGTGGCAGTGCTAACTACTGCACCACCGTCTCCCCGAACAAAGTCTGACCCACAAAAAATGTATGTCAATGTGAACAGGACTGCAATGACAAAATACCAAACATATAATAGTGCTGAAGGGCTCTTTCCTCTTTCATACCAGAAAGACTAAAGAAAAATGTTTGAGGAGACGTCTGCCCACTCAAAACCTTGACGGCTCCAGGACTGATTTTATTATAAACAATAGTGCTTTTATTGGCAAGGTCGTCCATTCTGAAGTCACCTCTAGAAATTGAATTTCAAATTGACAAACTAGAGAGATTTTTCTCATTAGTTGGACAATTAGCTTGTGGTGTATTCATTACGGGGGGGACTGTCACCTCATTAATCACCCAGAACGATGTAAGAGCTATACCTGAGACCGGGCCATTAGCAAGTGCTCAGCAAAGCTTCTTTTCGCCGGTCCAGATGTGAGTTCACTCCAGCTAAATAACAATATGCTTCGGGACATACAGGGGACGGAAGTTGGAGAGATGACGGACTGTTTGTGTCCTCCATCCTCTGTCCTTCTCGTCCCGTCACTCGACCCGCTCCGTTAAAACTCCTAACCTTCGCGACCGTCCTCTGATTTCACATACAACCACCATGCCTCCCTCCGTGGCCCTCGTCCAGAGGAGAGTGCATTTGGCTGCCACACGAAACCTGCTGGAGATCAAAGGAACGGGGAGGGAGTCCTGCTAGTAGCTGATTAACCTGCTGGCACACTGCAGACACAGTCCTTTAGCTCCTCGAGCTCCCTCGCAGCCATATCCACGCTCCCTCCCAGCTGGCTGTAAACTGAGAACTTGGCTGGGGTTTTTTTTCTCAAAGGGCGGGTTAGAACGATGGGGAGATAGAGCACAGAGAGAGAGAGAGGGAAAGGAAGGCATGGCAAGCTGATGATTTTATGTAAATGTGGTGCTTTCACTCCTCGTGTAATGCAGTGTGAATTTAGTCAGCAGGTGAGAGCGCCGCAATTTGAAATCAGGTGCACCCAGAGAGAAAATTAAATAAGAGTCGGGTGGGTGTAGAGACGAGCGTGACATCACAGCTAGAGAGTGTGTGTTCACACTTTCAGTCAGGTGGCGCTCCTTACGAGTGTGTGCAGGAACTTAACGACGTTCAACAGCTCAATCACCTGAGAGACTTCCAGCAGCCTGTTTCTGTTGTATTATACTGTAAACGATTCTGTTTTTTCTTTCCCTTCCAAATAGCCTCCCACCTGGGTACTGAGTGACATCACGCTGTCATTCATAATTCTACACAGGACTCGCGCTCTTTTGTTGTTCCTCAAAGTGTTTGAAGACAGACAGTCGTACGCCTCAATTCTCAGCGTCGACAGACTCCTTTCAGTGGGAACGGCTCTGTGATTGTCAGACAAAATATTGCATCCTGGCGTATACACAACGGGAAACCGCACCACGCCAGAAATAACACCGACACACAACATTCCCTGTAAAAGGCGGTGTATTATCTTTAATTCCGGTATACCTGCACCACGTTAGCCACGGTCTCCGAAGAGGGGGAATGTGGCAGCCGGGGTGTGGAGTGCTTTTTCTTTTTTCTTTTCTTTTCCTTTCTTTTTTTTTACCCAAAAGGCCTCCCACTATGTCAGTAATGATCTCATTTGTATGCATTGTCCCCCTCAAATCGATGTCACTGTGGGACCCCCGCCTCCTCCTCCTCCCCCCAGTAGGTCTGCTGTACTTCAAATGTCCACATCCTCGTCTAACGTTGCCTTCCTTTCCCCTGCGAACCTGCTCCACAGCTGCCTTCGCTCCAAATATGCTCCGACAGCGAATCATTGCGCGGCCCTTGAAATGTAAAAGCAGGTGGTGTCCAGTGGGAGGATTAGTGGCCATAAATTACCTCCAATTTGCTTCAAAGAAAGGCAGTTAATGCATGTCTACCTTTTTTTAACCATTTGATGTTCTTCCTTTGTCTCTATTATGCACCTAATATGATGTAGACTGTGATGTGTCTTACTTCTTCTTGCAGGTTATTTAAGCAGTTTGTCACTTTAATGGCTGCTGTCTTTGTAATGCATGGATACTTTGTTGAATATTGGTGTGGAGTGTGCTGTTTAAATATGAATTTTTAAAACTGGAAACTAAAGTAAAACTAGAAAAAACAAAAATCATAAAGCTTTTATAAATATTTTTAAACAAAGATAAAACTCATAATAAACCACTGTATAAATGTGTGATGTCTGTTGCTGTTGCCAACTGTTTCAAGCTGTTTGTTAAACTCTCAAACTTTAAAGGCAACAGCGACATTGAGCGCTATCAAATGGCAAATAAGAAAATCCCGTTCAAATATACCCGGCCAGTAGAAGATTGGCTTCAGGAGAAAGGTAAATCTTTATCAAACTTCTAGAATGTTTTTCTTTATTATTTTCTGTCATTTCATCGGCTTGTTCCCTTTCAACCTCTGAGAATGAATAACCATCCCTTAAACCCTTTAAAAACAAGTAAAATAAAGCGGTTTTTTTTCTTCTTTTTTTGGTTCCATTTTTTCCTTTATTTTGATTGGTATTATCTTTTTCTTTCTTTTCCCTTTTTGTCATTGTCATCTTATTAAATTTTGTTGAATCATGGTGTCCAGTTAAAGGGACTGGGAAGCGATCCTGTAAACGGTGAAGCAACGGCACGTTAAGTATCAAGTGCTCCTAATCTTTTGTGCAAAATTGACGAGGAGAAGGCATTATCTATGCTGTAACGGTCGGACGATTGTTTTGAGAGGAGAATTAACTCCCTTGGCTCAAATTCTCTGCAATGTTAGAGAACAAACTAATCAGTGGGCATATTCCCCTGAAAACCTTCCAAACAGCAGGTGCTTCTCCCCGCTGTAATTTATCTGATTGTAGTTACACACATCACACATGATAAAACTCTCACTTATTTGGTGATGGAGAGCTAATTGGAGCCTTTCTGACGGGCAGAGCGTCACAATGCACCTGCCAAGGTGCACTGCCCTGACAAAGTTGTTGCTTTTCAATCACTCACATCGTCAAGTCAGCACCTCGTTTCTGTTTAAAAACAAACAAAAAAAACATTTGTGGGGATTAAAAAAAAGGCCTTCTCTTTTTTTTTTTTGGTGCATAATACACGTTCCTACTCGACATAATACCATTATAAACTGCATTTAAAATTCATTGCACATAAACATCTTAAACTGATTATAAAGTCCCTTTAACAACCGCTTAAAACACAGAAAGGTTTGGAAAAACCCCATTACTGCTGCATGCATGACTCCACATATGCTATTTCATTTTCTGTGATATGAACGTCTTGTCCCTCTCATTCCATACCTAATGTATTATGTATTATATCACAAACAAATGTAACGAGCTTCCAGTCCTGTGAGTCTGTAAATTACACCAATGAGATTTTTAATTATGATGCCTCTATTGTGAAGGTTTTCTTTTCATAATTAATGCATGAGCAGTGTGTTGTGACAATGATATTTAGACTTCTCCTAATGAAATGCACATGAGTTGTAGTATGTGTGTGTTGCTCATTTTTTCCTCATAATATGCCAAAGCCTGCGTGCATATTTATTAATCATTTTACTGCACAAGTCTCAGTCACTGTTTTTGTCCAGAGAATTTTAAGAGAACCAGAGGAACATGTTGCAGCTCATTTTTCAGATTTTTTTTTTCCTCACCTGCATATGTTGCTGCTATATCTGCATAGTGTCTGCTGTTTTCAGCATTAGCAGCAAAGGAGCAAAACCAACTTATTTAACATAACGGTACATATAGCTGTAGTCTCAAAATTAATAGAAAGGACGGGTCATTGAGTACTGATCGCGACTTTTTTCAGTTTAAAAGCATGCAGCATCATCTTTACTGTTTAAACACCATCTACAACCTCATTTAATCAAGCAGAAATAGTACAGAAGTTTTCCAAACTGCATCTATCCTGCAGTGGAAGAGCAGTTCTTCTTCAAGGTGATGCATGTCAAATGCTGTGTTCCAAATAGTATACTTGTCTACGAACTCTCACTATTTTGAGTGCACAAATGCGTTCACACTGTCAAGTACAGAAACATGCAGTACACTACAAGGACCAGGATGATGCACTCAACATGGTCCATAAAAGAAGTGTGACACTCTGGACACTTTTCACCCTAAACGGTCGCCATCTTGGCTACATAAAGGAAGGGGGCGGGGCCACAGACATAAAGAATTTAAGGCATCTGAAGAAGCAGCAGCTGTTCCTGAACATCACAGAAAAGTATTTGTTTTTCACTGCTGCTACTGGACAGAAGAATCAGTGTGTTTATTTAGTGTTAAACAGAGGAAACAAAAACACATTATAAAGCTGCAGATATGTTGGCGGGTGATATGTTCACATGATGAGGTTATATCGGGTCAGCTGTACTACATAAGTAAGAGCACTATTTGTTTGTGTCCTGAAGGAAGTATGTCATTTGGAACACAGCAAAAAAAAAATAATTGATATTACATCACATTATTCCTCCATCTTTGCATCCTAAGTGTATCAAACCCTCTTCCCTCCCTCCATCCCCTCGTCAGGCCGGCAGCTGACCATCTTCAACACCCAGGCCACCATCTCGATCGGCGGAAACGACCTGAAGCGGCCGTACCAGGGCCAGCTCTCCGGCCTCTATTACAATGGCCTCAAAGTGCTTAACATGGCCGCCGAGGGCCACGCCAACATCAAGGTGAACGGCAGCGTGCGGCTGGTGGGCGACGTGCCCGTCAGCCGGGGCGCCGCACGCACCACCACCTCGGTGCCGCCGGAGATGTCCACCACCTTCATCGAGACCACCACCACCCTGTCGACCACAACCACCCGCAAACAGCGCTCGCCACCCACTATTCAGGTAAGGCACGAGCAGAGATAGTCGTGCCTCTGGATGTGTCTGTGGTGAGTCAATGCCTGATGTAATCCAGGAGTTTTCCGCCTTCAAGCAGAGTTTTTTTTTACCTGTATGTTTTCAAAGGATTGAAAAATAAGCAGAAAAATCACCTAGAACTACAGTATACATGCTTTTGTGTGTAAACCCATGTAGGCACACACCTATTTGTAGGTCATATAAGTCTACAATGGATTTCGTTATCTTATTTGAATCTTACGCCAATAGTTTGACATTTTGTAGACGTACAATAACTTGAAAACCTGCTGAAAGAGTGTCTCTTGCTGCCCACCCTGCTAAACAAACAGCTTCCCATACAAGTGTAGTTCATTTTAATACTTTTTATCACGGATAAAACAAACAATATAATATCTCATAATGTGATACATGCTATATAGCATGGAAATTAGTCAGATTTAAAGCCACTGTCACTGGTTTTGTTCCTTTACCAGACGAGCATTTCCCCCCCGTTTGTAATCTTTATGCTAAGCTAAGCTAAACATGAGAGTGCGATCAAAATCGCCCACAAGGCAATGCAAGATGAATGCAATTGAACCGCCGTGCTACACAATGAATTCATAAAATTAGTGACATTTTTAGCAGTACAGTATGATTTTACACTGTATCGCTGAAAATTAAATGAGAAGATCAATGGCTCACACATCGATTTCCCTTCATGTGGAAACACAGCTGTCTGTAGGCTAAATGTTTTGTTTTCTGCATAATCAGGTTTAAAAATGTGACAAAGTGAAATGTCAGAAAAAAAAAGAAGCGCTCTTGTCCTTTCCCTATTTCGTGTATTTCTGTGCCTTTTTTGTGGCTGAGCTTTGGCAGATTGTAGCCGCGTTGCTTTTTTCTCTGCTTGATCAGTCAAGGTCAGGTTACTGTATTTCTCATTCTATGGAGGATTGAAGTGCTGCTGCTCATTGAGGTGTGCAAACCAGGCCCTTCGCCACTGCTCCCTTTGTCTACATTCCTCTCTTTCCTTTCTGTCTCCGTTCGTCTCCATCTGTCACTCACCCTGATTCTGGCCTAAGAGGGGCCTTTTCTACAATACGTCCCGACTCCCAGCCGATGGATGTCAGCACTGTGCCATGAAAGTAATCACGATGAGTAGTCCTTTGACACCCAGAGGACAAATTGAACCATTCATTGTCCATATTAAAGCAATAACTCTCCCTCTGGGATATGACGGGGTTGGGTGAGAGGTTAGTTGTTGGACGCCAGACACGGACCACCGTTATCAGCCTCTTCACCTCCAAAACAGATTGCCTGGCGTGCAGTGATGATGGCCCTTCATGTCGGCGCTGACACTTGCATGTCTGTATCAGTGTAAGCGTTGGAAGAGGCCGCAGTCGGGGCTGTTAAAAAGCCACTAACTACCCTGTGATCTGGACAGAACTGATGGAGAGGGACAAAGAGACGAGCCTTCGTATGTGGGGTTTGAAAGTCTGCAACAAAAGGCAGAAAGCAGTCCATACCCATTGTGTCTGTGTGGCATCAGTAATCTGCAGTGATGATGACTGAGTCGAGATACATTACAGCACCGTCTGTGGCATCATCAACAAGGTCACATCAGATGAGAAAAAAAAAACGTGGCATCGCTGGGAAAATGGCATTTTGTGTCGCAGGCTATTAATATCAAAGGAAGTCAATGAAGTTCTGTGTGCTATAAAAGAGCCTTTAAACAGAGCACTCTCCTTTTCAAGGTGAAATGATGAAGCAATACCTCTTTTGTCAATATCCAGGATGGAGCTTTTACTGTAGTTGCCAGATGAAGCACTTTGGAAACTTAACAATCAGAAATTAGTTTTTTGCCCTCAATAACTTTTTACTTTATTTTTGTATTCCTTCTGAGAGCATGACTTCTTCTTCTTCTTCTTCTTCTTCTTCTTCTTCTTCTTCTTCTTCTTCTTCTTCTTCTTCTTCTTCTTCTTCTTCTTCGTCGCCGTCTTCTACTTCTACTTCTGCTCCCATGGCAGCGGCTGCTTTGATTCACGCGTCCGTGTCACAGAATTTCATTTGCAGAGGCCTTTAATTTTGTAGTTCCCCGGTTGGCTGTCAAACACTGTGGTGTGAGAGGTAAGAAAGAACCTGTACCGGTTTGGCAGATTTCTCCACGCCTCTGGGCAGCATAGGGGAGTGGAGGAAGTTGAGTTATCATTAGTGATGTACTGCAGTGCTGAAGGAGAGCCACAGGCACCTGACACCGGACTCGCACATGTATGCAGCTGTCGTCGTGGTGGGTGCGCATGTGTTGACTTCAGATGTGTGTGTTTTGGTGTCTTCTCACACGTCTATTTTTGGTCCACTTTACCAGCATGACCTGTTTCTTTTTTCTGAGGTGAGAAGTGGCGAATCCCCTGACATCTCAGGATCAACAGAATGAGAGACGAGGGTGGGCAGTGGAAAGAACCAATCTCACGCTTAATTAATGATAGCTCCGTGGGGATACACCGACACGACAGACACGTTTCATTTTCTTTTACTCTCTCTCTCTCTCTCTCTGTCCATCACTGTGGTACTCGGTGGGTCAGCCAGACATGTGGGGGCATAAAGAGTAGCACGGATGAGAAATTGTTGATATGTATTTTAAGAGATTTGACTGAAGCTCAACCCAAAGACTAGTCGAATGAAGTTTACACATAGTATTTAGTGGCAATTATTTACATTCTTTTATTTTGAAAATATGCAAGTAATTGATAGATTTTTTTTTTTTTTTTCAGAAGAGCTCAATTACTAATATAAATCCTACTGACATTTTCATTTACTTTGTTTGACAATGTAGATTCAAGACTCAAAAAACTGTGTCATCTATCACACTGACAGAAAATTGTCTCCGGTTAGAGGCTCACAAACAACATAAAAACACAGACAAAAGAAAATACTGTATTAAAATACAGACATTCTTGTGAAGCCTTAAACCATGAACAGCTCAAAGAAAGGAGCGTCTCACTCCTGCCAAACCAAGTTAGCTTCAGATAACCTAGAGGCAGATAAGCTGCACAAAATGAAAAAAACAATCACAGGTGTGGGGCATGAAATTCAGATCACAATACAAATCTGGGTATTTGTTAAAATCTTAAAAGCAGCGGTAAATAAGGGAACCATGGGATTTGGAAAGCTTTGATTAAATAGGTTAAGTTAACTATTATAACGTGCAGAATAGTGTATGTAGAAATACAATCAACAATTTCAGTCCCTCCATGAATTTCAAAGTGAATAAAAAGGTCTCTATCAGCTCAAAGACATCACTCAGATGTGACGGTCTTCGGTTGGAACAAACAGCAAGTTTCATCGGCTTTTACATACTTGTCTTTTTATGACTATTACAAATGATCTGAGACCTGCATTAGTAGCCGGTTCCTTCTGCAGTCAGCAGCTGTCAAAACCTTCTGAAGATTTAACCCAAGTCTTCCTCCTGTTTCATCCATTTAGCAGTCGGAGCATTTCTTTGATCGTGTACCACAGACGGGGGTGACTAACGCTAACCGCGCTGCCCTCCAGCATACTGTGTCTAGCCACGGTAATGCGTGTGCTCACACATCATGCCAACAGACTGGGACGATAATGTTGCTCTGGTGTGTGTAGGATATTGAAGTCAAATCTCACACACCCCAAAAAGCACTTTACTTTTCTGCGTGCCTTCATCATAAAGGAATTAGCTCTTTGTTTACTTGGTAAGCCAAGTGTCTACAAAAGGAGTAACGAAGTGGTCAGAAGATTTCAACATGAATAAATATTGTCCTGTTATAAACTTGTTTACTTCAGATGTTATTTTAGTCTCATACCGACCCCTGACTGCTTTTATCTTGTAACGGGCTCTCTCCAGAAAACAAAAATAAAGAGTTTGACATTAGCTCTGTTGGCTGTCTGAGCTCCGGTTAAGTGGTTTGTGTTGAAATTGAAATGGCTTGACAATTATTCTGGAAGTTATGCAACACATAATTAAAGTTCTGCTGGTAGCCTGCAGCCTGTAAAGCCAGTAAGGGGATGGTAGATGATCTCCAATTAATGAGGAACAACACCAATTTTACACAGCGGGCCAAATCTGTTTATAGGTCTTGTCGAGTGATAATACATGCGAAGACAAAAAGTTACGTAAAGCCCTCTGTGGCTCCAGAGGGAGCTGCTCAAAATGTGAAACTGCCTCAAGTCAGGTCATTTGGTCAGCGTCAGCTGACGACTGCCTGGTGGAGGGTGCAATATATCTGGGGGTGTGGAGTCAGAGAGAAATAAGTTAGCCAGCTGGTAGAGCAAAGCTACATTAGCTGCTACTTGCATAACACACCTGAATCTCAGACAGTTGCATTGTGGGTTATCGGAGACAACAGGGTTTGAGAAGGAGGAAGAATACATGGAATTAAAAAGATATCTTTGCTCTGCTGCATTGATACAGTAAATAAATCATCTCTTTTGACCCCAGTGATTTATTGCGTGACCCTTCAAGGGGTCCTGCCCCTCATTTTGGGAAGCCCAGATTTAAACATTTAAAAATGTTGAGTTACAGTCACCAACTGTGATGTCACCCATTGGTGTGTGAATTGCCATTTTGAAGCCTTGAGTTTTGCATTTTAGCCGTCGCCATCTTGAGTGTTTGAAGCGGTTTGGACAGGCTGGGGAGGAGCTAGTGGTGGATCTGACTCAAACTGATTGGAAACCCATACGACACCACGCGCTGCCCACCTATAGCCAAAACCCCAAAAACAAACAGCTTTTTTAAGGCCTAATGTCTAATTGATGATGAGATTATTTTCAAATGGACCTCCAGAAAACTAATTCGGAGGAGGGACTTTAGCGAATGACACCAATATAACTTGTGTAAAAACATTTACTGACTTTGTATTTCATGAGAGACATTGAATGGGAGTCTATGTTTCTTGTTGTTCTGGGTCTGTACCCTCATGGTTGAAATGCAATTATTGTAAGTCGCTTTGGATAAAAGTATCAGCTAATTGAAATGTAATGTAATGTAATCTATGGCGCCAGCCCCTACTGGCATTAGGCGGTATTGCAATTTAAGGCACTTCCGCATTGGTCTCGTTTTTTTAGACAGTCTATGGGATGGACATGTATAGTGTCACCAGATATTATAGAAATAACAAGAAGTCTTTAACAGAAAGTTAATTCATAAACTCAGTTATTCTCCTCAGTCCTGCTGATTATCAGTCCACGTGACAAGTAATAGATATGTATTTCTTACATTGGCTCATACTATAACCTTAAATGCTTGGAAGATCCCAATGTGCAACTGCAACAACAGTTAAATTGTAGAAGTGGAAAAATCCTACAAACTGAAACAGGTAGAGCTTGTTAAATGGCAATAAGCCCTTCAGCGCTGCACAATCCTTGTTGGGCCACAGAACGGATTGCACACGTGCCGATTTTGATGTGGGTAGTAATTTTGGGAGTACTCATTTATGCGAGGCTCTCTATCATGGGAGATCAACGTCTCTCGCTCTCAATTAACGGGCGCTGCTGGCGTGAGATGTTTGGGAACAATTAGGACGGGAGGCTGTAATCTAGAGGACCGTGGGGGAAAACAGCTAAGGGAGAGACACCGAGAGTGATTTGCATGGTTGCCCTGTTCAAGAAATTGCTCGCGTCCATCATCTTCAACTGGCTCGGTGCTCAGGAGACGAGAAAATGAGAGGTAAATTGTTTGTAGTTTAATTGCACTTTTTTTTTTTTCTCTTTTTTTTTCAGCCGAGTAGCTGCAAATAATGTTTTATCGATGCGCTTGGACACACTTTCCATGGTGACAATATTATTTCAGCGAATCGCCGTCTATTCTTCTTTGGAACAATGTGATTTCTGTATTTTCACATTACTTTCTAGGTGTTTTGATTGATACTGAGAGTTCCACAAAAGTTTAGAGAGACGGGGAACACAGCAAAGGTCATGAACCACATTTAACTCACACCGCTGCCTGACGCAGTTTTTCACACTAAGTTACCGTTATGCCGTCTTTCTATTTCATCCCTGTTTTCCTCAAGTCGCTGCTTTAACTCCACCAGTAAAGCACATCAGGGATGTTGCTTAACGCCTGGGGATGTATGATAATCACTGATTTATTCTCTCAGCAAGAGGTTGTGAGGAAGGCTCCACGTGGTAGTCTGCTCGATGATGTTTGATGAGTGTGTTCGTCTGCTGGTTGTGAGCACAGCACGCAGGTGTGAGTCAGGGTGCGAGGAGGCAGATGCGCTCCACTTCTCCACCTGCTGCCAGCCGTCTTTTCCTCTTGCAGTTAGTTAGTCTCTGTGATCACCTTCCCTCACAACCAGCGCCTGGACCTGCCAGTAATTGTGTAAAGGTCAAACTAGTTGGCAGGTTTTGCATTGGATTCCTAATTTATTCCTTCCCTTCTACTTTATTTTTGCCATTATCCCTCTGTCTGCCTGCTTTTCTGGCTGCCCGGCTCCCAGTGAATTCTTGGAGATGAATGCTGGAGGTCCGATAGTTGCTCAGTAGGTCCAATTAGGAGACAGCAGACTGATGGGAACCCTGCTGGTGTGTGTGGCTCATTAAAGGAGTAGACACACACACACACGAACGCGTGCCTGCTGACAGTTTGTACAAGGATCTCTTAATCTTTGTCTCGCACATCTGCAACATGCACAGCCAAATTAAGCCGCCATCATTTGCATATATTTGTGCACAAACACTTAAAAATCAGTCGGCCCGCTGCAGTTGCATCCAACCACACTGTCAAAACACTGAAACCAGATATCAGAGGGTTTTCAGCCCCCCGACCATCAACATGACAAATTCGTTCGAGCGCTGTCGTGGACTGTCTGTCTTCTCTGTGGACACAGTTTGTATGCAACGTCTGGTTGTAATTCCCTCCATGAATTTTTCATGTCACTCGTGCTGCAAACGAATATGTACATAGAGCCGTTTCCATTAGACTTCTCTGTGTGAACGTGTTTGTGTTTCATGTCTGTAGTTCTTTGTGTGTGTGTGTGTGTGTGTTCAGGGCAGTTTGTCTCAGTGTGTGCGAACCGGCAGCTAGCTCCAGGGGTTTTTGGACCACGGGGGGTTTTGTAATGGATGTCCCCCCCATGCCTCACAACACAGCTTATCTAGATCCTCCGGGAACGCTCGTGTGTACGTGTAAACCTGTCTTGTCAGCCCGCCACTGTCACGGCGGGGCACTTGTGCACCAAGAGGCAAGCTAACAACACACATCACTTACACACACACACACACACACACACACACACACACACACACACACACACACACACACACACAGACAGAGAGAGATGATGCAGTTTGTTTGTGAGCTGACCGGCAGGACATCAGCACATTCTCTGGGTGGTATACCGGCTCACCTCACGCTGCGGAGCCTCCAGAGATGGCCGACTGGTTATATCACGATACGCACGTCCGACTAAAAACTCAGGCTCACAACTGAGGCAACAAAGTGACACCACCAAGTAAAAACATGCTGATAGTGTGCATGAATGCCACTTTTGATTATGCAAACCCCTAATACAATTAATTTTTCCCAATCACTTTAGTCAAGGGGAATTAAAAGCCTTCTAATTTTACAGCATCGGTGAGAAACTTAAAAAAAAAACAACAAAAAAAAACAGGCGTTTCATCTCAAATCCAGAATCTTCTTTCACGATTTTTATTTATTTTTCTTGCCTTTATTCAATGGAGACAGGAAATATAGGGAAACAGAGCAGACATGCAGTGAAGGTCCGGCTAGCTGGGAATTAAACCGGAGACTTTCTGCTGGTGGCATTTTGCGCCTTAAAAACTCAGCTATAAGGTCGCCTTCAGATTGTTCTTCTTCTTTTTATGTTACAGATGTCATCTGTTCCCAGCCACATGCCAGCAGACTTAACATGAATTATCAAAGTGGAACAGTCGGTATTAAATCCTGTGCCAAAGCATTTAAAAAAAGTGGTGAGGTTGCTGTGAGATCCCACACTCTTGGTGCTGTTTAATTAACTTTTTTCCAGCACAACGGTTCTGGGAGCAAAACTATTAAACAAAAAGTTAAACTTCTCATGCCTGCATCTATTTTTTTTTCCTCTTCTTTAACACTATGTAAGTTACTTGAGGTTACTGCTTTAAAAACTGCTATCCTCCTTCTTCATGCTGCCTCCTGTCGAAGAGATATCTTATTAATAAGCACAGACACGGGCATTCATCAGGTCATCTACTGTAACTGTACGGCAGCAAACGTCCTCTGTGTGTTTGATAACGCCACCCGATCAGGTGAAGCTCCCCGTGCTGTGTGCTGTAGCTCTCCAGGTGTGCTTGAGGCTCAAGTTGCAGCGAGCTGGTCACTTGTTTCACAGCACGAGTGATGACTCTCTGCTGTACTGTGAATATATGTGCAGGCAGACGGCGTGAACTTGTGTCTGCATGTTTAAGAGAAAGAGAGGGAGAGTACATCTATAATGCCGTACTGTATCTGTGTCTACGAGAGGATTTAATTAAATATGTCGCACACAGACGCAGCCTTTGATGTTCCTCTGCAATAATGTGTTCTGTTTAATTTCTCGGCCGAGCTGTTAGCAAAGCCCAGTAATGTTCCTCTCCTGCGTCCGCTGAGAGAAACTACAATCAGACCTGTTGCTTTTAATAGTAATGAGCGAAAGATAATTGTGTGTCTGCGTACATGCATGGGCTGTCGTCCCTACATGTGTAGGCATGTCGAGGGGAGGGCTCCGACGCTGGTTGTGTTTTGAGTGATTCCTCCATTGGTTAGTGATTATGTTTTAACTTTCATCTTCCAAAAAAGAGTCTTAAATCGACTGATTTAATTTGGTTTGTGCTCATTGGGAACGGGAGCTCAAATGGGACCTCACGGCTAATGCGGGACACGTAAGGCTGCCAGCGTCAGCCATTACATCACGCCTCCATTGATTTGGTATTACAGTGCTGAAGTCATAATAGGCCTTCACTGTGAGAAATACAGAAATATTGAAATGGATTGAAAAGGGAGCTCAGAACGAAGTCTACGAGGAGACGGAGCGAGGTTCAGTTTCAGAGACTTGTTTCACACTTCACACGTTCTCAATAGAAAGCCAATAATTCTCCCAACTGAACATATCGTCTTCTTTATTGATTTATTGATTGTATTGTTGCAATTAGTGAGGTCAGCTGAGGATTATTTGTAAAGGCCTTCGTCCCATATCTTATAACACCTTACAAGCACAAGCTGGCAGGAGAAGTCCACAGGTGTTTCCATAGTTGGTCATTTGTAATAATGATGAGATGCCATTGGAGCAATATTGTTGCTGAGGTGTTAAGTGCTTCAACTCATTGGTGCTTTGTGTCGGAGGAAATCCAAAGCAATTCATTGTTTAAAAAGCCTGGATTAAGTGAGCCTAACAGACTCATCCAGAATGAAGCCGTTCCATAAATCCAGCTCAGATTTAATGTGATGAGATTAATTCAAGCCTTATTAAAATATGTATATTCATGACTTTACAAGACAGATCTCGAAAGGACGTCGAGCACAGATCCCATCAATTCACAATAAAGACAGAGATGTTCGAGGAGAGCTGCGATGTTCAGAGCCACAGAGCAGCGAGTCGGAAATATAAAAAATACATATATATGCATGAGGAATATGATAATAAAGCAAAATGAATCAATGTACCACCATGAAAATAGAGAGCAGCTCTTTGGATTCCAGTATTGAGCGCAGGATCCGACCCGAGTACGGAGCGGAGGCGTTGCTGTTTGCTCCTCTGGGCTCTATCATAATCATATCCTTAGTTCCAAGCCCAGTGAGAGTAACGTGGACTTTAAAATCAGAAAATTATATAAAGAGCAAAAATCAGGATCACATGTTTGGTTGTCAAGAAAAAAAGCTTTTTTTTTGTTTTGTTTGTTTTTTAATTGTAAACTTTCTTTTTGACATCTGATCAAACATGAAAAGCAATATAATGTCAACTTGTACATTTTTCACCATTTTGTGGAATTTTATTAACCAAACAATCATGAAATAATTATGAAATTAAAGGGCAGATTGATCAAAAAAGAAACTACTAGTGGCAGCCCTGCTTGAAATTTCTCCAGCAAATATAATATGCAACATGAAAATCAACAAATGTTCAATGTCATTACTAATATACAGTGCAGTACTGTATATTTGATTGATGAGGGTAAAAGATTTGCTTTTTAAATGAATGAAATGAAATGCAGTTTTATTCTGACAGCTGGCAGTTCAGAGTGTTTCTGTCACATTAACCTGCTTTATGAAACAGTCAAAACAAGCTTGATTTAAGTAATCCTGATTTAACTGTTAATCTTGCAGCATGTAAAAGACCCTGCGGTTTCTTAGCTGGAACTCTGTCACCTCAGTTTTTGTTGAGACTGTCACGTCTGTCTTGTGAACCGCTGTAAAATGGTTCCCATTTTTTCCCCGTCCTCCTCCTCCTCCTCCTCCCGTGAGCCCTCATCTTAGCCCAGCTATTTCTGTGGTCACAGCTTTCGGCGTCGCTCAGCACCACATCCATATGAATTCCTCACTTCCTCTTTGAAGGGAAGACCACAAATGGAAGCACAAACCATAACTCAGACCTGTAATCGCTGCTACAGTTTCACCTGAGGACGGCACCAACTCGCACACGGAAGAGAAATGTCCTCCCGTCCCCTGTCTGCTCACCTCACGTTCTCCTCCGCTCATCCCTCACCACGTGACTGCCTCTCTCTCACACACACACACACACACACACACACACACACACACACACACACACACACACACACACACACACACACACACACACACCCTCCATCCTGCAGCTGTTGTGTTTACGTGTTAGTGTACATGCGTGTGTGTGAGTGTGTTCGTCACTGGGCTTCCCTGATGACCTTATATGCTGCAGCAGGGGGGTGATTAAGGATCAGGGCCAAAGACCATTTCCTTTTCCATGGGAAGATGAATGACCCTGTTTGAAAGTGGCTGCCTATGGCCTCGGGGCAATTAGAGTTTGCTGTGAGCCAGCAACCCTCAGCACGCTGTGTACAAAGGCAGGTCTTTGAGAAAGAGAGAAATACTCGGCACATAAACCCATTCTGCTGAAAACAACACGCTGCGGTGATGGTGAACAAATTAAATGCATTTTCTTTTCTTTTTCTTTTTTTTTTTTTTAACCTTTCCAGCTGTTTCCCTGCTCCACCTCCCCCACTCTCTTTCCATTTACTCCACAAACCTGGACAGAAATGTGCTGACTACAGGAGCCCGCTAAGAAAGGCCCACTGAGGGTGTTCATTGGAAATATCAATATTGGATCTAGGAATCATTTAGCGTGTGGCTTTGGCCCTCCGTGTTGGTTCTGGAGATCATTTCGTTGTAATTTCCACACTTATATTGAAGGACAGCAGGACTTCCAGCCTCTTTTTGCACCGCTTGTGTTTGCTCGCCACTTTCAGCAGTGTTGTAACTAATGAAGATTAAACATGACGATAAAATGTTTGATCAGAATCTGTTATTTTTAACATGCCTCAGCTTCCATTTCAAGTTTCTTTTCTTTTTTTTCTCTCCGGATAAAGCATCTTATCTGTCACAGACCTGGAGACGGAGCAAAAAGAGTTGTGGCAGCCTATTGATAGGGATATGCAGCGCCATTGATTCCCTTTGTAATACAAGCCTCTCCCTTGTCGGCCTGTCAAAGCTCAGATCGGACAAGATAACGTGCACATCAGGCGGCCGTCAATAGAAAGGCGAAGCTTCCGCCATTGAGATGACTATCTTATTTTGGTATGAGGGCTGGTGAAGTGCAGGGATGGGAACTAGAGAAAGAGGAGATGGGAGTCAATCTGACCTCTGATTTCTGTCACTTTCTGGCCATTTCTCGAATCTGAAAAATAGTCTGCCGTGTGTCTTCTCATCTAGCATGTGTAAAAAACGTGTAACTTATCCAAGGTGACTTTCTTCCTTGGGGTAGAAGAAATTGCTTTGAATAGTGTGTCTTTGATTTACCCTTGCCTCCACAGCGTTCCTTTGATCTGTGAACATGCAACCACATTGGATATCTATGGCCAGGATGAGGGGTTCAGGGGAAATTGATTTGTTTGCGGTTTATTCCCATCAGTCTAAAAAAAAAAAAAAAAAATCAGCTCTAGCCACTGGCATTGTAAATAAACCAGACTGGGTGTGATAGCGAGGTTGTAATGTGGATGTATGGTGTTGTGTCTCTTTCCTTATTATCCAAAGGCTTCGTTGTCTCCGTGTTCCTTCAGGCCTACGGGCATAAAAACACGTGAAGGTCATTTGTTACGATAAGGCCGCGGTGTGTTCAGGAGCGACCTCCCCTCGCCCTCGCTGACGATATGACTCGGTGTGCTGTACTTAAAGCATGTGTGCCTGGATCCCCGGCGCCTCTGAGACACACAACCCCTGTTCACACTCATATTTCATGTCATGTTTGTAACCCGTGGGCCACGGCTGAGTTTTAGCCTTTACACTGCTGTTACTGACCCTGGGTTGGAGAGAGAGAGAGGGGGGTGGGGATATGTGACAATGGTGGGATGTGACATTTTTCCAAAGACAAAGCATAATATTGTTGATTAAAAGCCTGTGTAGCGTTAGTTTTACACTAATGTGACTCCGTTTGGCTCATGATCTGACACACACAGACACACACACACACACACACACACACACACACACACACACACACACACACACACACACACACACACACACACACACACACACACACACACAAGTGCGTTAGATTCAGCAGTAGAGTCTGCAGTGTCTTGTTGTAAAGCCTTCTGAGTGGGGACCGATGCTGTTAATGATGTTAAGAGGTGATTTAGCATGCGGATCTCCTGGGTTGAGTCATGTTTATTATTAGGCACAGGTGTGACGGGAGGGTGTGAATGCACTTTTTGCTCCCGCTGACACATTATTAGATCTAACACCTCAATAGTTAACCACAGTGATGAAAATAATTTGATCTTCTTCACGTCTTTTTATTTACCCTCCAGCCTCCCTGTTTGAAGCGAGTGGACTGCGCTTTTACAGGAAGACTTTAAACGTGTGAAGAGTGTCTTTCTTTGCGTTGAATGGTGGATTTTATTTGGCTCTGGAAGGAATATGCCAGACACCAGTTGCATTGATGTGCTTGATGTAGCAGAGCATGTCAGCCCACAGCGCTGCTGCTGCTGCTAAAATGGCTGCAAGGGGCTGGGATTTTTATTTCTTGTTCTGAATGTGATGAAATTAAAGGATAGGTTCAGACTATTTTTACATTTTACCTGAAAACAATACTCTCATGCACACACGTTTATTGAAATATTGCTTTCTTTAAGTGCTCCTCCTGACCATGTCTGGCTTTTATCCAAAGGCAGCTGGACATCTTTTGAAGATGTTTCCACTGTCAAACCTTGAACTCCGCTCCATTCTCCCCCGCCTTTTGGATAAGAGGAGGAACGTCTTCAAGAACTAAACTAAACAAAGTCCAGTTTTCTTTGGATAAATCTTCGATTGACTCATACGGGGCCTGTAGACATTCCTTCATAATGTAATTGCTGCATAGTCGTTCAGCTTCAGCTGATATGAAGCTAATTTGAGTGAGTCAGATTACTCCTTTTACTTCAAAAACCTTTTCTTTGTGTTGACATCTACATGCTAGGTAATTTTAGTCCAAAAGAGACCATGACTTTGTAATGTAAAAAGACCCATTTTATTTCTGCGACATAATGTTTACACAGCCCCATAGCAGAAGGGGCACGTTAGCAGGACAGCAGCAGCAGCATTCGTCCTCCATCAGTGTCTCGAAGTGACGCATTCAGGTACAGTATTGAGATGTTTTAGCAGTGCTCAAAACGCACATGATTGCTGTTACTATGGGGAAAAAAATGGGAAAAGAAATATGTATATAAAGACACTCTTCAAGTTATGTCTTACTATCTTTACTTACTCAGCCTGCGTAGACAGATGGATTGATTCAAACAGGACCACATCTGCTTCATTAGGTGACGCAGACCACTGAAAGCACATCCTTGTATAAAGGACATGTGAAAAAACAAAGGAGCATCTGAGTGTCCTTTTATTCAGGTTATTCCTCTCTTCTCCATTAGCTTGCACGTTGCAGTAAAATTACCTTTAAATTAAAATCTCTGGACAGACACTGTGTTTTTTTTTCCTACGTTGAAAAAGGTTTTAATAAAAAGAAGTGTTGGTTTCCCGTAAATCAATCTTGCATCCTCTTTGTTCACTCCGAGGTCAGGCCTGACTGGTGATGTAGCATACGCTCCATTCACTTGCAGAGGTAATTGCAGCTTCGCCTGTTCATGGCTTCTGCGTTGCTGCTGGCTGATTCACAGTAGTCAGTACAGAAGTTCTGATTAAAAAGCGGAGAAGCTTTGTGGAGACGGAGACGGTGCAGCATCTTTGCACATCCTGCGTTCGCTTTGTGTCTGTAACTTTGTGTCAGCTCTGAAACTAAAAGGTGTGTGTTATGAGACTCGTCTCCCACGGAGGCTGTCTATCTCTATCGATTGCCGGCGTGATCCATTTAGTTGATGTGCTGAAGTGGTCAGAGGCAAATGCTGTTTTAATGAAGTCTGGCTATTGATTTGGCCGCGCTGTGTGTTTGTGGAGTTAGGAATTTGAGCATCACTTGAAGGCAGGGTAATCAGTATAATCAGGCGTGATGCACAGAGCGTTTTTTATGTACCGAAATCATCGTGTTTAATGCGCTTTCTTCACACACAGGAAGTAGAAGGCATGCGCATGCATATTAAAGCTTCCCACACGCAAAACAAACCTGCCTGTAAATCCCACCACCCAGACTCTTAAAAATGACGATGAGAACGTTTGTTGAGCATAATTACACCAAAAAGGAAAACACTTTGCTGCCAAAATATATCCCACTCTGTGTTATGGAGATTTAGACAGAGAATTGGATTCCCCCAGCTGTGAAATCAGTTTTTGTAGTCCCTATGGCCAACCGCATCATTATGCTATACCCCGCTGTAGGCTCCCATCGCCACACACACGTGAAGCCTGGGCCTTTTTTCCGCTCCATGAGTTCCCTTTGCATTTACAGCATCCAGCATCGTGCCATATAATATCACGGCCGTCTCTGGTTGACTTGGAGAAAAAACTGCGAGCTCCGTGTGTCACTTCATTGGTTCTGCATTAGTCCAAATGCGGAAAAATGGCACCGTAAGCTCTTCATGAGAAGTACTTCAGTCTGAACTGTTGTGACAGACCGAGCTACATCATATGTTGATGCAAATTAATCAGGCGCCCATCTATTGGATCTACAAATGCCAAACATCACACTTCAGAAGCTCTCGTGAATTTCTCTGAGTGGAATCAAAGTCTCTTACTGTGAGTTTTCTAGATGATCTGGAGTCAAACAGGAAGTGAATACATTGAATGGAGTGTGTCCCTCTGCCATTTACATGCAACTTTGACAATACAGGAGCGGAACCAAGCAGGCCTCTTCTTTAATATGGACAGGCTTAAGGATAAGTGCTTAATGATTTTCTCCTCGGGGTTTCCGGAGCTTTTGGCCGGTGTGTGCCAATAAATCAGGAGAGCGCAGAGATTATTATTTTTTTTATTTTTTTTTTATTTTATACACTTTATTAATCCCCGAGGGGTGTGATGAGGCTTACCTCGGTGCTAAAAGCCAGGCCTCTTGATTAGCCCGCCAAGCACCTTTTTAAATATAGTCATAACAATATCAGTCATCGTATTAGAGGAGCAGCGTGTAGGATTTAGCATCTCGTCGTGAGGTTGTAGATTTCAACTAGCTGAACATCACCTTGCCTCACCTGCACCCCAAGCTTGTAGGATCTATGGTGGTCTTAAAGGAACGTAAAAACTTAAATATATATCAATATATATAAAGGGTTCATTGTAAGGTAAAGAAAATACACAATTTATCTTATAGTCTGGTTCGGTCAAAACAAATCGTCCGGTCATTGCTTTATTACCGTCAGCTTTCTGAAGCATTTCAAGGGTCTCTGTTGACTATTTCCAGAGTTTGACATAAAAATTTACATCATGTCCATGTCTTATCGCAGATAACCAGCACTCGCCAAAATCTGGGTAACTCAGGTGCTGATGATGATCAAGCAACAAAACTCAGTTTACTTACTGAAGAAGATTACAGCTTCGTCCTGCTCTGTGCATGTCACGGCGCTACGTACCATACACACACAACAGGATCAGTCTTGTAACTTTTTGATTCTCTCTCATATTCCATTTCATCCCTATAGATCCCCTAAATCCGACATACTGAACCTTTAATGTCACTAAAGCTCTTTTCAGACATAGACTCTGCAACACTTCTGGCCTCATCTGTCTGTTAAAGTCTCTTTTTGGCATTCAAAGATAAGCTTGTGTTATGTAAATGTTCCATAATGACCCGAATCCAGAGCAGCAATCACTGCTTGGTTTCTGACACTCTGTGCCGCAGCCCTTTTTCCTTCTCACCTCCGTGGAGTCACTCCTGGAGAGCACTGACAGTTGGAAAAGAATTAATATTAAAACTTAACACATTTACATAAATAAGCGCCTGTCTGGGGGTCTGAAAAGAGGCTTAATATCAAAATGCAGGGCTGCGGTTAGAAGTGCTGCATTAGCAGGTAAACATCTGTCATTTCGATGTATTGTTTTAATTTGAAAAATCAGTGCGTTTGCTCGAGTAATCAATAAAGGTGATCAATTTGGCTGAAATTTTGAAGATACAGACGGATGTGGAAGGCTGCGTGAAGCCGGTGCGTCTGGAGCTGCGAAAATATTTGCTGTGTTGAGATGCTGTCGGCATCAGCTGCAGAGAAATGCGGCATGAATGGATAAGAGAGAGGCAGTGTTTTGGGCTGATGCTGGGTTGTGGTGTGACGGTCTCGGGCTGAAATTGCTGGAACAGACTTTGAAGTGGCTCGGGTTTTTCATCTCTCTCTCTCTCTCTCTCCGTGTCCCAGCCTCCCACATCTGCCGCTATCATAATAACAAGCAATAACCCTCTTTCAGCAATAACCAAGACTTTTACGCCCGTAATGTGGCGTCAATAAATAATGTCATGTTTACCAAGGGGCCATATTTTACAGCAATTTAGTTTCAAGCCTCCCCCCTTCTTTGCCTCCTCGTGTTGGAGTACAGTACATAATGTGGCGCATTATGCACAGCAGTACAAACACGCATTAAGGCATTACCAAATGTACTGGTACAGAAAATAGCTGAGCCCATCATGCATAATCACAGTGTGCATTATGCTTTGAAAAAATCAGCTTCTTCACTGGGAGATTTGGTCGACACGCATGTGTTGCATCAGCATACGGTCGAGGTGGACAGCTTTTTCTTTGGGCCTCGTTGGAAGCAGCAGCACGAGCGAGAATGGGGGGCGCGTTTCATTAGTCTGTCAGACTCGATGATATTTAGAGCCCCGCACCCTCGGCCAGGACTGGAAAACTCAATCAGCGCTCTGATTTCATAACCCCGCTTGGTGACAGGGCTTATTTTATCGTCCCGCTGATTCATTCTAATAAACGCCGGCTGCCCGGCGCACCACTGCTGAAATACAACCACCGCCCCTCCGCCCCACCACCAACCCTCTGTCCTCCATGGGTTGACCCGAAAAAAAAAAAAAGAAAAAAAAAAAGAGGGGGAGGGGGATAAATCAAAATTGCGGGAACTGGAGGGTGCAGATAATCCATCGCTGGTCCGGGTGTATCTAGCGAGCCCCACCGTCCCCTCGCTCCCTCCTCCTGCACCCTTTAGCACAAATCAGACGCCGCGACGCCGTTGATCTGTGTGGGCTCGGCGGGTCCATTGATTGTGGACGATGGAGGAGGAGACGGGCGATAAATAATCGGAGGCAGAGTGCGGAGGGTGAAGGAAAACAATTATCTGCGGAGGTGGAAAGCACATAAAGTGAAGAATGATAAACAATGTGAAATATGATTGACTCCAAGTGATATATGGAAGCCGAAGGGCAGGCGGAGAGGTCTGTGTGCGCACAGATATCCTTGAATGAAACGGGCTGCGTGCAAGTTGAGGAGTCACTCCACTGCCCCCGGGTCTAACCGTGTGTGTGTGTGTGTGTGTGTGTGTGTGTGTGTGTGTGTGTGTGTGTGTGTGTGTGTGAGACTCTCTCTCTCTCTCTCTCTCTCTCCACAGACAACAGATGACATTGTTTCGTCAGCAGAGTGCTCCAGCGACGACGAGGACCTGGAGGAGTGCGACTCCGGACACGCAGGTGGGATGAGTGTGTAGAGTTGTGCTTGCTCTGAACCTGGTCTATTTCTCCTTATCTTTTTCTTTGATTTGCTACCGAGGAGCTTCTCCTCTTAGCATCATGTCCCATGGGAGCTTCAAGTGTAACTTAAAAAAAAAAATTAAAAAAAAAAATTAAAATAAAATAAAGCCACTCCGAAAAGTAGCCAGTGAGAAACATGCATTAGTGCGAGGAATCAAAAGTTTGAAGAACTCTTTGGAGATGGTTGAAAGCAGTAAGAATGAACTTTCTACATCTTTAGCTCGCTCTTTGTAGGAAGTCACAGTTTGAACTTTAAACATAAACGTGAGCGCATTCAGCTTCCTGTCAGGACTTCATCTTTACAACAAGTTACACTTAGCTATGGGGCAACTGGTTGCAGACATGACGAAGCGTTGATACTAATTTTGTTCTCTCAGCATTCGATCGAGAGCAAAACTTTACTCAACAAAGTACGAAATTAGTATCAAGCCCCATGTCGCCCGCACTGATGCTTCAAAATGTATCTGTCCTGTACTTGGTTGATTTCCTCTTGCTGTGCGTGTGTGCGTCTCTCTTGACAGACGATACATTTTGAGATTCTTTCGAGAACAAAGATGCTTTCAGCCTAGATACTGTGATATGTAGCAGACTAACTGCAACAGAGCCTCTTCCTCCCTTCTCCTTCTCTTGTTTGTACCTCTGTTTCCTTCGTCGGAGGCTTGCCTTACCTGAAACATTCTGATAGAGAACAGATATCCTCGAATTTCTGTGCGCATCGTCTCTCTTCCCTCCTCCCTTTACACACACACACACACACACACACACGCACGCACACACACACACACGTTATCACTTTGTGATTAGTTCAAAGTGATAAGACATTCACTCAGTGGAGTTTGGAAGTAAAAACAGAGCTGGAACTGGAAGGAGTGGTTATTTTGAGGCAACTTGGGTTTGGACGACTTCTGAATAAGCAGCTGTCAATCACAGCTCTGCCCAGGAGCAGTTGGCACACATACCCCGGCGATATGCAAACCAGAGGGCTGCAAAGCTGCGTTGAAACTGGCTCGGTGTTTGAAAAGCAGCTCCCCTTAGGCGCTCTGGAAATCATTAGCAGCTCAGGCTATTTGATTGCTTCACTGTCCTTCAGAATACCATCCCAGCCGCCTAATTGATGCCGCGCTAATCTGGCTAAACATGGCGCGGCTTAACGCCGAGCATATGTCCACTTTTCACAGCTAATAATGAACCGAAGTTGAAACAATGCTCTGCCCTTTCACTTGTTTATCAGTAGGTGGAGAACATAGCAGATAATCAAGCATTTATTTATGTCCAAAATGAGGTCTTTCCGAGTATTTTAGTGTATATTCTTAATGAGATCGTGGAAGTGTTTGTTTAAAAAGAAATTATTGTGCTTTTGGCTTTTTGATATGAGGCCATTTCCCCCTGCGCGTCCATGCAGTATTTAGCTGCTTTATTAAGCATGAGTTGCTTTCTTAACTCGAGATTATTAAAATTGAATGGGCAAATTTTTACAGCTCGTGCTTGTTTTTTTTTTTTTTTTTTTTTTTTCATATCCTCAGACTATTAAAACCTGAAAACCCAAGTCTTCTCAAAAAAAAAAAAAAAAAGAATAGAAAGTGGAAGAAGTGCAACCAAGTGTAGAGTGAGAGTTTTATTCACTGAGAACACGGTACCCTCCCCTCATATAGTGGCAGCATACACACACTCATAAATACTGTACATTTCACCATGTTGACACAGAAATTCATATCCTCATTCCTTGCCCCCGCTTCCAGTCGTATGACCAGTTGCATGACATGACGTGGGTTTCTTTTTCTGTTGCATTTTGTTTGTTTTTTTTCCTCCTGTGGTGCACAACATCTATCTTCTGTATCAATTTGGACCCAGCTGCTGGGTCGCTTCAGATGTTTGTTTTTTGCTTTACATTGGGGCCGGGGTGGGTTCAGGAGGGGGATTTTTTTATTTTTATGTTTGTGGTTGTTTTTTTGTTTTTTTTATTGTTTATTTTTTTTGGTGTCCTCCTCATCATCCGTCGTCCATCCTCCAAGCAAGGATAAAAGCCGCTCCTCCCGTTTTTTGCCTCATCTTGTGCCGCATGAACTTTTGGTGGTTGGAAAATTCAAAGTTCTCCTCCTCATCAAGTTTGTGTTTATTTATTTATTTATTTTGTGCCATATGGCTTCTAAAGAAACATCCCCCAACCCCCCTCCCCCCTCCCACCCCCATTCTCGATACAACATAGGGAAATGAACGGCAACAAAATCTTTTCTTGCCATCATTCTTTTTTTGGCCTTGTGCAGGCAACCCCATTCTGTCTCAAGAAAGTTGTGTGTGAAAGAATGACTCCCCTGTCTCCCCCTTCTCCGAGCGTTGACCCCCCCACCCCACCCCACACACACACAAACCCCTCAACCCCCCCCTCCCCTAACGCTCCCCCAACCCCCTCCACACCATCCCAACTCACCCACCTTCTTTCTTTTAGCCTTTCTGCATATACATGTCTGTTTGAATGCAGATGGCATAAAAAGACTTTTATTGCCACAAAGTATATCTGTTTTTCTATTCTATCTGTTGCTCCAAGTAGAAGGCATTTGTGGCATGCACACTGTACTGGACTGTATCGCAGCTCTGTAGACTAACTAATACTCCCCCCCCCCCCCCACACACACACACTCCCCCACCCTCCCACCCCCCTGCTTCTGCATGGATATGATTGGCATCCATTTTACCTGCTGCTTTCTTCTCCACCCATAAGTCTCGGGCTAACTCCCAACCCTCTCCTCCTCCTCCCTCCCCTTCCCCCACCTTGCTTCTACTACATGTCAGTGTGTGTGTGCTGAGGGGCGGGGCGGGGGGGGGGCTGCAGCAGTAGTGCCCCCCCCCCCCCTCTCGCCCCGCAGCAGCAGCAGCAGCAGCAGCAGCAGCAGCTCCTCCGTCCGGAGGCGTGTCCTGTGTCCGTGCTTGTGCCTGCTGTCCTGTCCGTCTGTGTCTTGCTGTCCTGTCTGCTCTACATGGTTGTCCTGTGGTCATGTGGTCTGTGTGTCTAAGAAGAACTGTTAAACCTTACCTCTCCCCTTTATCCCATGTGAGTTCCACAAGAGAGCAAATATGGAGTGTGTGGGGACATTTTTTAAGTCCTCTGAATACCAGCCTGCATACGTTCAGTTGACGGTCAGTTGAACTGGAAACAAACAAAAAACAAATCTAAAAGTCGAACTATGTGCACAAACGCCACCTCGAAATGACGGGTGAAAACTAAGGCATGCTCAGTTTAGAGAAAAGCAAATACCAAGTCAATTTATGATTCAATTTCACAGTGATTAACAGTGTTGCAGCTTGTCATCACCGTGTAATCGGAGCAATTTTGTGATTAATATGTAATTATATTGTAGTAATTGATGCAAATGATTTTCATAAATCCACAAGTGCGAATCAGAATGTTTGATCTGTCCACACAGCACCAACAAGTTGTTAAAATCCTTTAAGATATTAGAGAGCTAGACTGGATTAATCGGACTCATAATGAGCCAAATAAAGTGATCTACTTTTTAATGGGACAAACCCACAGATGAGGGAAACCGTCTCTCTCACAGCAGACATTTTATATTATCATAAAGCACAGGTGTGAATAATAACATTAACGGTGTCTTTGCTCCATTTACTGCAGCGATGCCCAAAAGCCATATCAGGGAGACAACTTTCACATCTGGGAACTCATAAATGGAACATCATTATTGTTATTAGTTACACTTTTTTTTTTTCTTTTACTGATGTACCATGAAGGAGGTTTTGCCACGAGGAAAACATACAGTGTTGGAGTGGCTCCACTTCACACTCCAGACTACAGCAGAAGATCTCCCAATAAGACCTGTGATATGTACAAACAAAAAATACATTGCTGGTCAAAACCTTCCAAATACATAAGAATATTGTGTAATCTTTCCAAAAGCAATGTATCACATGACTAAGTGTAAAAAGAAATAAAATATAGGATTATCAGTCTGCAGCTCCCCTTAGTTGTGTGCAGCAATTTAGCATCTTTTAGCTATTGTTTAGTGTTTTGGTTCGCTCCACAGCTCTCATCGGCCTCGTTTCCAGCTGCAGCAGGCAGTTGTTTTAAAAATTAAATAAATAAAACATACAAACAAAGAAACTTAATCAGTTAAAGAAACAAATATTTCCCTCAGTTGTGTTTACAGTTTTTGACACCGGCCCAAAGTGGCTAAAATATTATTTAATGTAGGTTTATGGTTCGGGGAAGATTGTGGGCGCCTACTTTCTGCACAGCACCCTTCATAATCGTACCTTTTGCTAAAAGAATGTCAAACTACCTCCGCGTTGAACATTAACATACAGGTAGGTTGTTTCAGGCTTTTTGAGCAACAAGCAGCACTGTAGTTTTCCTAGAAAAGACAGCCCTCCCACAAATCTCTGCAAAAAGGTTAGAGGGTAACTGTGACTCTGTGTGACAGTCAAATACACGGTAAAAAAAAAACCTGTGCACCGTTACTCTCAGCCTTTGATCAAGTGGATCACAGATCAAACAGATGGACCATATTCATAGATGTCTCCTCACCTCATGGGCCCTCGGTTGGTAAAGTCGAGGATCTCCAGGCTACAATGAATGTTAGACAGGAAGTGCTGATGTAATGTTGTGTGATTTCTTCATCGCTGCTTATGAAGAGCCGAGTGTGAGGTACAGGATGAAGTATGAAAGGGACGGATCGCTGAGTTTCCTCGTAGTGTCTGCTATGGCTTCCGTCAAGCCCCATCGGGCCGGCTGTCACTTCGACGCGGGCCTCAGATCAGTTTAAAGGTTATCCAGCTGACACGTGTCCACCGAGTTCAGAGGTACAGCCTAATGGCTGTACAGCAAATCGACCAGCTGACAGCGGCGAGTCGCCGCGCCGGCTGGAGATGCCAATTTAATACACCAGACCGCGGCCCGCCACATGATGACGGATTAGGAGCTATCTGCTCTCCGCCGTGGCTTCGGAGCACCACAGAAAGGAGCTCCTCCGCCAGCTGGAGACGGTTCGAGCATCCTTACAGGGTAGACTTCTCAACTCACCCGGAGCTGTACTCGCAACATTGTTGAACTTTTAGGATGGAAATGAATGTCCATCAGTGAGAAATTAGGCCGCTCTGGGCCGGGGTGTGCACATGCAAGATAAGATAATTTAATAGCAGGGTAAAGTGCTTTCAAGGTAGATGTTTCTAGAAAGCTCAGCCGTTGCACAATGCACCAGAATAATCCCTGGCATGTCCCTGTAAATGTGTCCATGCTGAGAATCTGCGTGTTGCTGCCTCTCTGGTAATCAGCCTCCTACCTGCAGTAGGTAGAGGTGAATGAATCTGCTACAGCAGGTCTCTGGGCACAATGCACGCACCACAATGGGATTTCAGGGCCACAAACCACTGACTCACCCACAATTTGCAGCATCAAAATCCCATTGACGTAGCTCATCCGCGGTTGGTGTTGGTGCTCCGGCTTTTAGCTTTTATGGCGTGGCGTCGTCAAATCCCTGACACACCGTCGGGATTCATCTCCGTTCGGAAGCCTCAGCAAACGTCGGGCAGAGAGGAGAGGGAGTGGAGGGACGTGAAGAGAAAGTGCCGCTCGGAGTTTTCTGCATCTTGTAGCCTTCAAGCTGCTGAGGTAGTCAATCAGCCATTTAGTGGTAACTGTATTTACTTTAATTCCTCTTCAAAAGCTCACACAGGCATGCGGCAGATAGCGTCTTTATTACACGCTGGGATGGCTTTAAAATGAAGCTTGTTTCATGTTTTCATTTTTGTAGATAAGTGTTTGTCATTGATGCAAAAGCCAGTCAGGAGACGCAGAGGAGCAGTCGTTACTCTGAAGTCCTGACTCCCTTAAAAAGAAAGAAAACAAAGCGGCTTGCTGTAGGTCTAGCAGAGTGGAGAATTATTTGCCAGTGGAGCAGAGGCTTAGAACAAAATCCCCATCCATCTTGACGACTTCGGAAAACAAACGCAATCTGGTTGAGCAAACCCATTAGAAACCGCCATGTTTGTCTGCTTCAGAAAATGCAGCAAGACGTGCAACGCTTGTGCAAGAGCTTACACAGGATTAAAGTGTTTACCAAAACATCAAGGTCCCCTGCACTGACTTTACTGGAGACCCTTAACTGCAGCGGTTCCCCCTCCCGTCCGAGTGGTTTGTTGATACAGCACAAAGCTAACAGTCGCTGGGAGCTGTTAGCCAAGAATGGAGTGGATGGATGCAAACAAGGCCGAGACAACAAGGGCAGAGTTGGATAAATAAGCGCCTTGGATGAAATCACTTACTCTGCGCTGCTCTTGTTTATTCAACAGGGTGAGCCGTTTTATTGGAACATTATCGCCGCCATGCTACATGAGCAGCAGCAGCAGCAGCAGCAGCAGTAGAGAAGATCACAGTAAAGCAGCAGGAAGCCACTCCGTGTCTCGTCAGACGTCACCGGAGCACGGTTGGCCAGTCAGGAGATTCACATTTAAGATGTCAGAGTTGATAATCCGCAGTCAGCTCAGTGTGACAGGTGCCACATTTACTCGATAGCGCAGTGCTCACAGACCTAAATGAACGAGGTTTGTGTAGCCGGGCTGCAGTGCAGCGGCCAAAACCTGAAGACAAACGCGCAGGTCTCCTTTAAATTCACCAGAGGCACTAAACAAACTCCACGCAGCGCCCTCTTGTGGAACTCCTGATGTTTATCTGTCAAACGAAGGCTGTTGGTTATGCACATAACACAAAGCATCTAAACATGGAATAAAAAGCAGCTCATTAATTCCCCCTCTTGATTAATTAGTGGATGCGGTGGGCCTAAATGCCACATAATACTGGTTATATATCACCCATGGTGCTCCTTCTCCCCCTCTTAACTGCTCATGAATGGTCTCTTTGCTTGAGAAAAATATCCCACAGCCCTCGGTGGCAGTGACCTCTACTGACCATTGACCCCCTTCTTAAGCCCCTCCCCTCACCTGTCCCCTGGCTTGCTGTATTGTTATTGTATATTACTCTCCCTAAATGCAACTTACTTAAGCATGCATTAACCCATAAACTTCTTAGAGTGGAGCTAAAATCCAAAGGAACAAATAAACCTCTCTTTCTCTGACGTACATCCAGATTGCACGCCCTGTCCTGTGTTTTAAAATACTAACAAGAGAAATGTATTGAAGTAACTAATAATAACATGTTTATTATTAGTTAAATGAAGGTGGTGACACTTTGCCTATAAACTGTCCCCCCCTCTCTTCGTCTGCCTCAGTGTGTGCTTTCTGGTTGTTCATCTTTGATAGTGTGACAAATTTTAATGCCTTTCTTTCTTGCTTGCTAATCTGTTTATTTTTTTTTGTCTTTATTTTTTTTGTACATATATGTCAACACACATATATGTGAATCGCTCTGTTTCTTTTCTGAAAAATGTTCAAATTTTAACTATCTGCTAATTTGCTAAGAATCACTACTGACGATGTTTTAATGATTTTTCTCCCTAATTAGAATGAAAACTTCCTCTTTTCTCTATGAATTAATGACAGTTTCATAAACAACTAACAAGGTTTTAGCGATTGGCTGTCAAAAAACAACAACACAGAAAATAAAAAAAATTTGCGCTCTCATAGAGAAAAAAGAGAAGACACCTCCAAAGTCGACCCTCACCACTACCTGTGAAAACTGTTCCAAACTGTTTCTCTGCTGATCTCTAATATTCACCTGTTATTTAGCAGCTATTTCTGATTGAAATTTGGATTTAATCAATGAATGAGTCTATTGATTTTGTGCATGGCAAAGAAGTTGCAGCTTAGGGTTTGTAAAACTGTCAGTGTTGAGAGTGCTGTTCTCTTTTGTAGATGGGCATGTATATGCTCATTGTTTGTATATCCCCATCCCTTCCTTACAGCCAAAAGCTCTAATGCCGCCCGACCGCTTCGTGCCGCCTTTACATGGACATGGCAACTGATGTACACGTTCACCCCCATCTATGTCATTTCCTTCCTAGTATGTTCATAGGTCCCACTCCCCCCCCCCCCCCTCGTCTCACACTCCCTCCTCCCGAAAACCCCCATTTACGTAGAGAATCTAAGATATGTACAGTCATCCATTTGTTCACGACGGATGAACAAGTTAAAGCCGAGCAAAAAAAAAAAAAAACTGGAAAAAAAAAAAAAGGATCAGGCTGTAGATATTTATGGAGAGACTTATCAATCAAAGCAAGAATTATAGATATGCCGTTTTCTTTTTATATAAAACTAAATGATTAACAAAAAAAACTAAAATATCCTGAACAGAATGGTGAAGATTATTTTTCATGTCATGATGTGTGGATGTATGTGTTGTTGCCTCCCTGTTACCATCCTGTCTAAAAAGAGAAATATATACTACTTAATCAGAAACTGTTAAAAAGAAACTAACCTAACTTGTCCAAAGGCATTCTTACACAACTTTCTTTTGTAAATTTTTTTTTTCTTCCTGCCAAAATCATGCGGGCAATTTGTTGATGTAAGTTGACAAAACTGATGGTATGCTTTCTTACTTTGAAAACTGTTTTTCTTTTTTCTTTATTTCTTTTTCGTAGGCTTTTATGATTTCCCGAGCTGACTTCTGTTTTTTTCTACTTACTAATACGTTTTCTGGATAGCTCTATCTGTGGCTTTACTTTGTGAATGTTTCTGACGATGTTTGCTCTAACTCTGAACTCTTTTTGCAATGCCTTAAATATCGGGGGTTTTTTTGTTTATTTGTTTTAGTTTTTTCTGTTTTCCTTCATTTCTGTTTGTGTTCTTTTTCTTTTATTGTTCCAAAAGGTTTGCATCTCTTTATAGTGCCCTGTTTGTGAGCCTTTGCGACGTACAAACAAGCCACTTTGGCAAGAGGATAAGCAGCTTCAAGAGACATCTGAATGTTTCGAACTTTTTGTAGTGGTTGAACAACTATCCAATGAAGCTAAATTGATGTATTATATTACACAAACGGGTGGACGTGGAGGCGTCTTCCTGTCCTTCAATGAAATAATGTCGCACTCGAACACGACCTCTTATAAGTTAGATACAAGTCGGCAAACATTCAGGTGTCACTGAACTGCCCGGTGACTTTGTGCCACTGTGGTAACTGTAGGGCTCAAAAGGCGAGAGGCTGGGGCCAATAGGGGAGCCCACTAATGCAGAGGGGAAAAAACACAGTCAGGCGAGACAGCTTTTGACTTCCGATGTCGCCGTTTCCTTTCGTAGATCAGCTCCAATCAGGTTCTCGAGAGGCACACGGTAAACTTCCTGAGCACATTTTCCTCTCCTGATTTCCTGTCATCCGTCGGTTTTGCGATGCAGGAGCTGTCAGTGTGTTTTCGCCCGTGTAGGTCAGCGAGGTTAAATGCGCCTCTCTCAGAAAGCTCTGCTGTATGAAACACCTTCCAAGCAGCTTGTCGTTTCAGACTTAGTTAACTTGCTTTCAGGCCCCGCTGGCTCGCTAACGGTCTCTGCTTCTTTTTAACCGCAGAGCACTTCTTTTTTGAACAAACTAGAAAAGCATTTTGACTCCAAGAGAAACGAAACGCCTCTTGAAAAGCCTGAATGAATCGTTTATGCGTAGAATTGCTCGGTCGAGCGAAACGCGGGGCCACAAACTGTGTGGCAGCACCTGCAACTCTCGCTTTTAGACGCAGTCGCGATAAACGGTGAATGTACCTGCAGCACATGGAGCACCCGTGACCAGTTTATACTTCTAGCTGTGAGAACATGTAGGGCACATAGGAGCTGGTGTCAGTTTAATGTGGCTCACCCTTGTGCATCCCTCAAAGCCTTTTGATGCAATGTAAACTTGATTTATGGCTGTTGTTTTCTTTCAGTTTGGGTCTTGTTTGGTTCTGAGTTTCCTTGTTTTTGCACTGGTACAGTATTTTCCGTTCTTTCTTTCTTCGTTTCTCTTCGTTTGATTTTCTCCCTCTGTTGAGCTTTGCTTTTTACATTCTTTGTGTACCGGTTCTTTTGGTGTTTGACTGCTTCTTGCTTTGCTTATAGACGACTTTCTGGACTTTCTGACTGCTGTTTCTTTCTGTTTCACTTTTCCAGGAGGGGAGCTAGTGATCCCCGTGCTAGTCGAGGACCCCATAGACATCCCTTCTGTATCCACCCGTTCTCCCTTCATCCCCCTCCCCCCAACCCTCCGCCCCGTCCTCACCATTATTGAGACCACCAAAGAATCCTTGGCCATGGCCACTGAGGCGGGGGTACCTTGCTTGTCGGACCGAGGCAGCGATGATTGTGATGATGGTGATGGTGGTGATGATGGTGATGATGATGATGATGATGGCATGGTGATTTCGGGGTTTGGCTCTGGCGAAGCTTTCGACTCTAGCCTGCCCCCGACTGACGATGAAGATTTTTACACCACCTTCTCCCTGGTAACAGATAAGATCTTGACCACATCGGCCTATGAAGGCGGCTACAAAGCCCTCGCGCCCAAGTGGGAGGCCAAGGACTTGAGGCCTAGCAAAGCCTCTGAGGCAGGTAGGACTACACCCACCTCGCCTCTGCCCGACCTCCGGGGCACGCCGCCCGCGGCGGTCCCCTCGGACACGCCACCCAAGCTGCCCGCCGGGAAAATGAACAACCGCGAGGTAAAACCCCCGCAGCCGGACATAGTCCTGCTGCCGCTGCCCACGTCCTTCGATCTGGACGGCACCAAGCCACGGGGCCCCTTCATCACCTCGCCCATGCTGCGCACGGTGCCCGCCGCCTTGCCCACGGTGCCCGGTGTGGTGCGGCGGGTGCCCCCGGGGGCCTCGGAGGTGATCCGGGAATCCAGCAGTACCACGGGCATGGTGGTGGGCATTGTGTCAGCCGCCGCCCTCTGCATCCTCATCCTCCTCTACGCCATGTACAAGTACAGGAACAGGGACGAGGGTTCCTACCAGGTGGACGAAACACGCAACTACATCAGCAACTCGGCGCAAACCAACGGCGCTGTGGTGAAGGATAAAACACCCAGCGGCAGCGCCAAAGGCAGCGCCAGTAGCAAGAGACCGAAAGACAAGGACAAGGAATATTATGTATAGAAATCCAGTCATTTCCCAACACATAAAAAAACAAACTGTTTGGAACAACGTTATAAACATTTTGACAGTACCATATTGGCAACTGTGATTTAAAAAGAATAAAATCTCTTGAGAACTCGAGACTTTCTGAGTCACTGAAACATTTACGAAACAACTTTGGCTTTTGGAAGCACACTTACTATTGTAAGCATTACGGAGAGACGATGCAGTGCAACTTCATCGGGACTCAGCGTGGACATTTTTCAAGAGTCCCTGCTGGAGACAGTATGAATAACATCACTCGAACACCCACACGACCCCAAGTGACTGTCAAGAGGTGTGTGATCCTTGGAGCGCTAACGACCTTGTCCATTGTAACCCTGTAAAATACGATCACTGTCATTTCGGCCATTCTGAGCATGCATGTGAGGTGTATGTGACGTGGTGCTGGCATCTGTGTAAGTGAGGGACCTCAAGAAACAATGATTGTCGGGAAAGTTGGAAGTCAAAACATGATTTCGCGTTACACAACGGTTTCATTCAATGTAGCTTTCATGGATGCAATATGAAGTAAAGTATATGTGTACTTAATGCTTTTTGTCTTTTTATTTGGACTTTTATTTTTCATTTTTTATTAATTCAGTAATTCATTGATTCATCGAGTTTCGGTGTGTTTTTTTTGAAGGAGTCAGGGTTGACTAGGCAGGTGCTCAGCGACCGCTCAGCAGGATGTGATACAGTAATGTATTTCAATATTTCTCTCTCCCTCCCTCACGTCTCCGCTAAGGATTGGACTGCTATGCACGGCATCCAAATTCTCGATGGTGTTCAAGCGTGCAAGAGTGTCTCCATCAGGCAAAATGTACAACGCATTGTTATTTCTCTGAATTTTAAATCTCTGATAACATTTTCTTTCTTTTTTCCTCATTTCCCTTTTTTTTTTTGGCTACGTTTTCTTTACATGTTCTTGCTCTGCCGTGGCAAAATGCATCATCAAAATCTGTACGTGGCAAAGATGTAACTGTCACAATCTTATAAAAGAAAAAGAAAAAAATCCAGGCTTAAAAGACTTAACTCCAGTGTGAACAAGTGTGATTCTAACTGTTGTCACAGACGACTGTGTCAAAAACAGCAAATATGTTTACATATTTTACTACATCTAGCCGTTGTGCTTTGCAGGTCAATATTGTACAGAAAATTCAACTTTCTGTTGAGGTATTTTTTTTTTCTTTTTTTAAAGTCCTCTTGTATAGACCGACCACTTGATTTGATTTTACTGCTGTAGCAACATGACAAAAAGAAAAGTTATTTTTATTCTTTTACCAGGACCGCCTGGAGATAAGAAATGATGTGCACAGGAACATTTGTTTAGGCAGGGAGCAAATGTTGTTAGATTAGAAGTCTAGTCTCTCTGGATGGTGTTTCTCTTCAGTCGCATGAATATTTGACCGTCGGATGCTGTCAGTCGAATAGAAAACGCCTCCCTCAGATCTTGTTAATAGGGACTCCTCTTCCTTCTGAAATTACTTTCATCATGTTCTTTATTTTTTTATTGGAAATTTAAAAAACAGAACAAGAGAATAAAGACCGATTGTGATGGATTTGGACATTTTGCTGGCACCTTACTGACTTACAGGTGTTTTTTTGTTTTCGTATTTTTTTTTTAACTGTGACGTCAACGTCTTGTCTGCTCAACTCGTTTTGCATTTGATTTTTTTTTTCTTTTTTTTTCTGTTATTGTATAGCTATTTTCATGTCTCATTTCTATGACATTATCTTCCGGCAATATGTTTTGTTTTTTTATGTCATTCTTTATTGCTGAATTTATTTGTTCTCATTCATTTTCATGCAAATCAAGTCAGTCAGTGTGTATGTTCACTTTGATTTTTTGTGTTGGTACTTGGCTTTTTTCGACCAGTTAATTATTGTCTTATGCTCCTTTGACTCCAAACAATTCCCAGAAATAATAAAAAAAATGTTGTTCCCAAACCTTTTTTTTTTTTTTTTTTTTTTTTGGATGTCAGACTGCGGGGGTGGCTGTCAATCACTCTTCCATGTTGTGGTAGGAGAGCCGGAGACAAGAAGACGGAGACAGATACCATATCTGCAGAAGACTCTTCACCAAAGCACAATTTCTCCTCCGTTTGCCATCACTTCACTGATTTCCTTTCATACCAAAAAGTGGTATCATTTCTATTCAAATGAAGTCCGGAGTGGAGTAGCTCAACACTATCAGTTACCTATAGATGTTATGCAAATTTATACACTGTTCATCGATGCGACAAGAGACGACTGGGACGAGGGGAGAAAATAGTTATTAAAGGGTCCGGAATCTTCACAACATCGCAGGAAAGGCCTTAGGTTTCTTCAGAGTCGGGTCTTTGTGAGAGTTCGCAGCCAAATGAGATTCTTCACAACCATATGGTCACAGTACGAGCCACTCAATAGCAGCAGCACCTGCTTCCCCAGCTCCTTTTTACGCTGTCCATATTTCGTGCAAATGGGCCTTCACGGAGCTGGTCATTAACTTGCAATAGCCCATTGATGTAGGATATCAGAGCGCCGTGTGTGAGTATATCCAGCTCACACAATGATTACATATTAACTCATTCATCCTGCCACAGGCGCCGGGAAGAAGGAGGCCAGCAGGGTTTTGTTCAGCTGAGGGACTCTTTCTTTTTTTTCTTTTTTTTACACTCTCAGGCAGACTGATTTCCTTTTTGTATTATTTCCCCACTAAAACTGTGTGAAGATTTGTTCTGCATAAATCAACACAATAAAATGTTGATGTGGAAGGAAACAACATTCATTTTTAAAAGCAGTGACATTCAGTCCACACGTCATTGTACTGGCGTGTTACAAAGGCAGAGAGCCGTTACTACAGAAGTATTGAATCAATATGTGTAAAGCTGTGACGAACTGAGTTCCTCTCCTTTTTTTTGTGTGTCATTTGTCAAAAAATCCGCAACACCTTTTCAGTAATTTGAATGATCCAGGACTTGACTTCTGCACCTCCTCCTGACTCTTTTTTAGGCCAATCACAGGTCATTTCAGAAAGAGGGAGTGATCCTATTGGCTGCTCTGCAAATGCAGATAAGCATGCACGTCCCCTCAAATATAAAGCCTTGATTCAACAGAGGAAAATCCTGCAAAGCGACCCAAAAAAATGAAGTCAGGCTCATCTAAAAGAGAATCTGAAAGACAGAAAACGCAATAAAACACGTATCAATACGGGCAAAGCCTCTGAGACAGAGAGAACTTCGCAATTGCATCGGATTCAAGTTAGATTGTTTGCTTAAAGTTAGTTCTTCTAATGGACATCTGTTCATCTAGTGGGAGGGGCTTATTACAGAGGGGGAGGAGGGGTCAAACCTGTGGGAGGAGGTCTGTATTTTTAAATCCTGGCATTTTTTTTGTTCAGTTTCACCTTTCCAGAGAAGTGCCTACCGCACCTTCACACTGATGCCAATCAAGTGTTTCTGTTTTTTTTTTCCTGCCCCCGAGTGTCCAAAAAGTCTGATTTAAAGCTTCCAGGCTACACGGAAACCCGCTCCATAGATAAAATAGTTGATGCGATTATTATAAACTTATTAAGGCATCTTATTTTCCCCCTTAAACAATCATACTCATAAGACTAGCTGTGGCTAACTCACCAGCTAGCTTTCACTTGCCTCAGCTGTGCTGTTAGCTCTCTTTCAATGCAGCTGAACTCTGGCCCGCAGCTTCTGCCAACTCATTGAGCTGTTCACTGCAATCATACATTTCTATAGCACCATATTTTCATATCGTTAAACAGGATTGAGATTCACTCAGTTTTGATCAAATGTGTAGTTAGAGGGGTCCGCCTCTGTAGGGCAGAGTGTTGTGCACTTTTGATTTACGATATTTTATAGTTCTTGGGAATGTGCTTGCCTTCCCTGATTAGCTCCTTTCTGACCTGACTGCCCCTTTTGAAATCACTCAATATTTATCTGGTCTTTTGTAAATGGAGCCCGAGGCAACGAGAGAACTTCTCTACCTTTATCCCCCGACTGTCAGAGCTGATTTATGTTCAGGAGCATGTGTCACACACTCTCAGCCTCATTCACAACATTACGCTGGAATATGAATCTCAGTCTAATTGAGTGATTGTGTGGAGAGAAAGGAAGCCGGTCAAAAGCAGAAAATCTCCCTAATCCAAAAATATAACCGTCTTCTGCATGTTTTATGACATGCTGGTAAAATGTGAATGGCCCTCATCCACACCGCAGACATTCAGACAGAAAGGAGAGTTCTGTGAGCTGCTAACAAACACCGAACACCTCAACAATAACTGAGAAACAAACCAGGCACCACGGAGGATAATTGCGGCATAAATCACAGCCGAAAGAAACCGAGGCTAAATCAAATACATTCTAGTTTAACCAAATATTTCCCCAAATAGAAAATTAATATTATGATCCTAAATTTAAGGCCTCAAAATAAGACCTGAGCGGAGCCGAAAAGGGGAACAGATTCCACGTTTTAGCTCCTGTAAGGCTGGCTGACTGGTACAAACATCAACCAGTGCGCTGGTGGATGAACTTGTAAAGTTCTGCTGTAAGGAGTTCAATGTGTGAAGTGCCATAAAATAACTTATGTTGTGATTCGGCGCTATATAAATAAAATTGAATTGAATGGAATTGGTGCCATTATCACGAGCATCAGGCTCTTCCATATTTACACCAGCAGGGTGCCAGCCGAGGAAACGCAACCATTTCATATTCACAACTCATTTGCCTTCACAGTTGTTGGCTGACAAAGTTTATTGATTGGATTTTATGTGCAGCAACTACTTTTCCTTTTAGTCAAATTAGTAGAAGTAGATTACATCAATCCCGCTGATGTCGGCTGGATAATTCATATCTTAATTGACAGAAAAACAATTTACATTTGCTAATGGTTTTCCAAATGGATTTCTGTGTGTTTGACTGCATTAGTTCTGCCTTCGCCCCGTATAGGGTCTCTGGTAACGCCAACAAGGGAGCAGCGCTGCACCCATTCATGCAATTAAAGGCTAACAGTCGACCTGTCATGAAATTTTACGTCGACTAATGAACTGGTTAATTCCACTTAAACGCTTTATGGCATGTTTTTCCTTTCAAATAAACAGCGGCTTCATGAGGCCGATACATCAGCTCCGTCACCGATTACAGATGGAAATCTATTGTCGTACGCTGAGACAGGTTGCTGTAAAACACCTCGCACACTGAGAACGATTGCAGCTGGAGCCTTTTATGGATCCCGTGTATAGATTGTAGAGATGCGGTTTTATTTTTTTTATTTTTTTTTTCTCTCCCTGTAAAGATTCAGGAGAGATGCTGTAACCTCCAAGGACCGGAGCTAAGCAGCTGTGAAGGCGATGGTGATCAGTCCTGACAGGTAAAATATGAGCCCGCTGACCTTAACTCCAGCATTATGAAGGGCATACACACACACACACACACACACACACACACACACACGCACACACACGCTCAAACCTCAAAAAGAAGTGTATACGTGTGTGTGTGGACACATTAGGCATGCTTAAGCCACATCAAAGTTTGCAGGGGGAAAGAAAAAAAAGGTGTTTCCGCTTGTGTGCATTAAGCATTCATATTCATATTATCTCAGTGGGTGCACGCAGCGATACACAGGCAGAACAGTCAGGCAGGTGTATATGCCTATACATATATATATGCACTTAATTCACTTTTATCTCACTACGAGGGGCACACCTCCTATTCTTCTGCTTCATCACTCAGCAGCCTAAGCTTTCAGTTAGCTGCTCAGCCCTAATTAACTGCCAAGATATGAATGTGCTAATCTGAGCTCTAGATCTTCAGTTCCACCGACAAAAGCTTTTACAGGCTGTCACGGCTGCATGATAAACAGCCGGGCTGCTTTCTCGCCTAGTGGACACAGTGCCATCTAGGGACTGGGCCGAGCAGCTCAGGAGCTGTTGTGGTGGTGGTGGTGGTGGTGGTGGAGGTGGAGGGGGGGGGGTTATTACCATGTCATACAGCATCAGACTGCATGTCACAGCAGGAGCAGTGGAGACCTACTTTTGTAGAAAACCGCCACATACACAAAAATCAATTTTTGTGAAAGTGCATCTGCTTTGTGATTTTAATTTCCATTGACACCAGAGTAAAAAATGAGCATAACTTTTTGGATTATCACTGAAGTGGAACAAAATTAGGAAAAATTCAAGCAGACCAGTTTCCTCGGATGAGACTGGGCTGCAGAAAGCAGCAGCGAGCCTGAGCTGCACACCAAAACACTGTTGCTCTGCAGTCAGGAGCATCAACAGGCGTGTGAGTACAGAGACGGCGTGCGTGATGCCGGCGGAGGGTGCATGAGTACGTGGGCGCACATATATACTATATGTCTGCGTCTCCATCTGTGTGTGTCAGTGAGTGATGCTCAAAACTGTGTGTGACTGAGTGTGTGCTGCATCCACTACCTAGGGAGACAGGCCTTCTATCCAGGCTTGACAGTGTGATTGGATCCAGTGAGAATCCCAATGAAGCAATAAGTATCTCAGCGTCAGCGGTGCTCCCCGGGGCCCCCGTGCGCAGCCCACGGGCCCCCGGCCCTGCCTGTTCGCACCAGATGGGGAGCGAGGCGGGATGGGATGTCGGAATGAAAAGAGGTGAGCGAACTTCAAAACCCGCTCGGCTGCTGTGAAGGTGACTGCAGCAGAACCGGAGGTAAAATATGATAAGTGATGCTGGCAGATAATTGTTAATGCTGTCTAAAGTGTGTGTGTGTGTGTGTGTGTGTGTGTGTGGCGGGGGGGAGGCGAGAGGGGGGCTGTGTTTCAACTGAGACTGGCTTTCAGATGGTTTTAGAAACATATGTTACACAAATGCACAAAAACTGATATTTCTGTGATGACTATCAAACCATCAAAAACCGCACTTTGGCTCTTTTTTTTGGAATAGCAGCAGAAGATTAGTGTTACTAGTAAATATGACTCACATGAGGCCTTCAATTATCTCAAACCAACGAGTCATAGCAAACAATCTGTTTTGAATTGAGCTGCCAGGTTAAATAAAACTTTTTAACACATCCATCTGGTTGTTGTGGACGACTCGGTTCGGTCCTGGCGGGTGAAACAGGCCCCACGTTCCAGTATCCACACGACCGTACTATTTAGTATGCCAGAGAAAGATTTAGTATATCCCGATACGTAGTATGTTAAACATCGTGTGCCAAAAGTACCAGGATGTCCTACTGCATCTGGTCGTATTTTCCAGTATGCAGGCCAGCGTGCTACTCGAGCTGTTCTGACCCCGCAATCCTCTGCTCGGCAGAATATACGTCACATCGACCGAGCGGCTGCGTTTGTGGCGCTAATGCTCCGCCCCCAACAGGAACAAGGAGAAAAAGAAGAAGAGGCATTAAATAGAGGCATACTCATTCCAAATCGCATCCTTTTTCTTTTTAGTTGAAGGTGCATTTTTATGATTAAGTAGGATGTCCTAATTATGTACATACTAAATGCCACTGTACACTTTTGAATGATAGCTGCAGTATAACTAAAAGTAAACAGAAATAGTCTGCAGTTCGGGAAGCAGGGAGGATTTATTTTTGGTGCACAGAAACGCAAATATTCCAGCTATTCTAAATTCATCAATAAATGAAATTTCTTTGTAGTGGTCTGATTTCTGGCTCGTTATGATTTGCAATTGTGTTGCACCTTTTAAACTTTGAATATGTCAGTTTTGGCAAAAGTTAACCATGTGTGCATCAGTGGCTAACATCTCGAGCAACTTCCAATCAAAAGTCATCCACTCTCCAAACTGAACGTCACACAAAAGTTTTAGCATAACTAATATAAATTACGGTTTTACTGGCTAAAATATTATTTCTTTGTAAATTGTTCGTAAATGTATTTATATTGAAACTTGGCTAAACTTGTGCTGTGTTCCAACAGACACACTTCCCTTACTAACAAACAGCGCTCTTCCATGTCAGGACTCTCACTTACGTCGTGCAGGAATTTTGAGAGAGTAGTGTTGTCTCAAATCGCACACTGCTGTTCTGCACCGACCAGAAATAACCTCAAAATGTGAACACATCACCCTCCGAAATATCTACAGCTTTAAATATTTTACCCAGAAATCAATGTTTTGGTTTCCTCTGTTTAACACTCCATAAACACACTGATTATCCCATCCAGCAGCAGAAGTGAAAAGAAAAACTTTGTTTGGTGTTTAGCAACAGCTGCAGCTTCTTCAGGAGCCATAATTTGAAAACACTACAGGTCAGTGGCCCCGCCCCTTCCTCTACGTAGCAAAGAGGTAGAGGAAGGGGCGGGGCCACTGTTTACTGTTTACTGTTTACATCACTTGGGCACATGTTTCCATGCTTGACAGTGTGAACGCGCTCACAAAATAGTGTGTTAGTACACATGTATTGCATTTGAAACACAACAGCATCAATTTCACCTTGTCATATTGAAATTTGGCACTTTTCTCTTCACTGTTCCTTTTTTTAATGAATTTTTTTTATAACTATCATTTCCCCACAGCTGTTCAAACCTCAGCTGGCCAAATTCGATTCCTGCTTGTTCCAGTTGGTCAGACATATTGCAGCAGCTGCATTTAGCAGGTTTCATCTCATTTGTTTTGTCGATTTCACCCCAAACACTGTTTCAAAATCAGCGCAGTATGAAATAAAAGTAGAAGAAGCTAATTAGAACGGCACACAGGTGGAATACAGAAAGCAGTCTGGTCTGCACTCTGCCTTGGGCCTTGGGGGGGTGGGCGAGAGTCCGCGTCCTGATCTCACTGCAGGCTAAGCACACGTTCATGTGATTCAGCGAATGATAAGTAATGACACTGAATCTGTAACAGTTACCGCCGCATCACTTATGTCAAGTCACAACGAGGTTGCGACGGCCTCCGTCTGGCTGCCGCGAGGCTGCGCGGGCCGCTCCGCGTGATTTAGTGCGGAGCCTCACAAGCGATGACACTTGATCGCTGCGTAAAGGACTTGATGAGGCTCTTGCTCACGGTGCCGTGAGAGGTCATTCTGGCATCCCGATTGGCAGGCTGAATGGCTGCTCCTCCACCTGTCTGCCATCAAACATGGAAATCACCTCACTCACCCGTGACTGTTGCATATTCATTGAGCAAACCCAGCGTACAGCGCTTCTTATTTTAAAATGGGTCATAAATGCAAATTGTTGCGCAACAATTGCACGAAAAAAAACATGTTTTCTTTTTTTTCTTTTTTTTTAATACTAAGCCCAGGAGAAAATTACGTTGATACGGAGACTCAGCTGCAATAACCCATTCGCTTATTGAACGACAGCGGCTGGATACACTCTCAGCCTCCGGGCTTAAACGAAAAAGCAGAGCATGGCTGCCTGATTGAATGGGTTTGTAATGCAAGCCAAATAGGTTTGTTCTAATGGGAATCAGCCTCGGTGGCGGCTGCAGAGGCTTACGCCAGCACAATAACAGTAGTAAGCAGCAATGGCAAACACCCCATCGCTCTTTGATTGGCTGCAACAGGCAGCAGCGACACTAACGGGCTGCTGTGTTTACTAATGGTCGTTTCAGTGGGGTAATATTCAATGAGCCTGAACTTTAGGAATCACACAGGAAAGAATGGTGAATATACTGCAGCGTGTTCAGGTGTTTTTACAACTTCATTAAGTCCAGAGCTTCTCCGCTGTAATAGACCCTATGTCTTTAACATTAGACATCCTGCTGTAGTGCCCATGAGCACAATCAGCTGTGAAGTGCTGCAGGGACTGTTGTATATCTGACACTATGACCTGAATTTCCACTAGTACACAACTATCAAACGTCTAATTATACTTAATAATAATACTAAAACAAAGTAAGCAACAATGAATGTTAAGATATGCGAACATCAAGTTGAGCTTAGCTGCACCTGTGGGCCTCTACTGAATGGTACTAATGCAGTTTTTTGCTTACGAGGTATCTCGGCCGAGAGTGACCGGGTGTCGCACTTTATGTGGGAGTTTATTTCTTCCCTCGTCTCATGTCCCACATTTAATTGGCTCTAGTTTTCAAAAGTCAACACTGCAGGACGGACACTTAAAAACTCGATAAATTCAGCAACAGCAAAGACACTGAAACTCAAAGATGACCGTCAGACAGATGAGGAAACAGTAGGTTAAATAACTTGTTTACCACACTGAGCAGCACTCATACAAGTCAGCAGACCGTGGTCGTAAACCAGCAGCACATAAGACCATTTCCTTTGACCCTCTTTTTTTTTTTTTTTTACTGTATTTACTCAGTTTGTGAGTTCAGAACGTTTCATTCAAATAAAACACATTTGTTTCGCCGTTTACATGCTAGAGGACAAACCTGTAACGTGCATATTATATTGTGTGTTCTTCTTCTACGTTGGCTATGTCACAATTTTAGACTACTTCTCAGCATTGGTACATGGCGCACATCGTCCCACACAAACATAAAGTTTGCATCACATTTGGATTATTAGACTCTGGTCGCTTAATCTAGGTCTGTCGCAACTATTAAATAATTGCCTGATGATGATTTTTTTTTTTTTTTAATTTTAACCGGCTGCAATCATTTTGCATTATCCGTATGAAAACAGCTGGATTAAACAAAGATAAAGAGTCATATTTCCACGTCGGTTTTGATGACGTCATCTTGTCGTGCACTCTTCTTCTGCAGTGGTTTATTGGCACGAGCGGAGCTTTAGCACCACCAACTGTTTATCAGTTATGACACATTTCAATTCTAATATTTGATTTACCACATCTGGATGAACATCGATTGACATTGTAATGGATTTAGTTGCAAAGCCAAACACCACAGCCAATAAATGCTCCTTCTCCACAAGGTTTTGATATTGTTAGGGTTATGTTATAAACAGTGACATAAACTGAACCGAAAAAGACAATTAAATCGTTAATCAAGACTATTTGTGTGACAATTAATTGTCAACAAAAATGTCATGATTGTGACAGACCTCATGGTGTCTGGCCATGAACATATTTGGGGTTTTCTTTTCCAAAATTTGAAATATTCTTCGTACAATAGAGGTGAAAAGAATTTCACTCAAAGAAATTTAAATAATGAAATTCAACAGCAGTGTTTCTTTTGAGGGAAAGTGTCCAAATCTGGCAAAAAACAAAAAACAAAAAAAAACTCAACATAAGGTGTGAAGGTGGCTTTCCTCAGCAGATAGAAATGTTGGATGTTGGATGGCTGACCCTTAAACTCGTGTATATAACAAGAGCTTTTATTTGTATAGACATGCTATTAAATGTCCTACAGGAACAGATTGTAGGGTCAAAACTGATGCAGGCACAGCTGAGGGACCACGGGGGTGGAGAGTTACGCTGCAGTACACCGAGAGCCCGACAAAGAGGTAAGCAGTGTTCTCAAACCTCCAGCAGTTAGCTGTCTGACAACAAACTACTTCAAGAGGAGAGAACCAACGTTTGTGTGTCTGAATATGTTTGTCGCCTGTGTTTGCGTGTGTTGATTGTCAGCTGTGAACACACGCATCACCCTGCTAATGACCTGCTTCCCAGCCTCTCCGCATTCATACATGCAGAGAGACGGACTCATTGCGCGCGCCCTCGTGAATCGGTCTGAACCCCGCCGGCACATGCTAAATAACTCCTACTGTCATGCTGCAATTTATTCTGACAAACTCAGACTGTTAGATTTTTCATTCATGTGCAAAGGCAGATTACAAAGTAGTTTTTCTTTTTTTTTCTGTTTGAGGCTGCTGGAAAAAAAACAAAAAAAAAACAGCAGAGGAAAAGCTCTGCATTTATTCATTACCAGCTCAACCTGACAAAGTGGAGTAAAGTTGGACTAATGATGGGGCAGAATGTAAATGGGGAAACTAGTCTGCTGGGAGCTGCAGGACTGATCTATGAGTTTGCATGTGTTTTGCAACCTAATATACAGTAGCTCAGATAAGCAGACAATTTTGCAGTTACAGTGCAAACATCAGAGAGGGTCGTCTGCGAGTGTGTGTATTAGTGTTGTGTGACCGACAGTCAAACGTGCCAAATGCAATTCATCTAGACAAATGTGAAAATATGAACGCTATGATGAATGAGCAGGTGAAAAAGCAAAACTCTGAGATGACTTATTATCTTAAAATTGAAGTCTGAGCACAGGTTTTTAGCCCTTATGGGGAATAAATAATGGAGCTGATACTCACTGCTCTCCTCTGACAAGTGAAATTGAAGATAGAAAACAATTTTTATTTTTTTTCAGAATTTTGCACTCTCCAGGTGTCTGTGAGACTTTCTCGACTAGTTGGGATATCACCACCTGCATATGTGTGGTGCTAAACGTGTGACTGAAGCGGCATAACAGTACATACTGTAGTATGTCTGAGGAGTCATCACGCAAAAGCCCTGCAATATATGCTCTGGACCTCGGCTTTTAAAAATAAACTTACACCTAAAGAGGGGAAACGGAGATTGAGTGGAGGCTCAGCGCAGCTCTGTAGCCCGGTTTTGCTCCAGGCTTAGTTGAGCTTTTCTTTCATCCGTATGCTGCTTCATAAAACATGGACACATTTTGTCAGATTAAACTCAATCACCTGCACAGCACGGAACACTTTGTTTCCCCTTTTGTCCACAAAAACCTTTCTGCCTTTAAAAACAAGACTTTTCCATTTTGACATTTAAATTAGACGACATGAAAAATAGAGTTTGTACAAAACGAGCATTTGTTTTTATAAACAAGAAAGACCACGAGCAGTGAATAAATTCTTCTCCTTTTCTTTAAATATTACAGGCTGCTGCACTAAAGAAGCCTGCAGCAGCTTGTAAAGACAAAGACTTGTGTTGTACAGCTGGTGCACACAGCTCCCAAAACACCACACGCTTGTTGCGTGGTGCATATTATATTAGAATAGTTTAGCTACAGAAAAATGTCAGGTGGTCCAAAATATCATACTATAGCAGGTTGTCATGTCCGCAAGTCCGCAAGTCCTCCCCAGCTCCGTGGTTGTCTGACTCGGTGCTCTCGGAGAGACACTATGCGGTCATCAGAAAGGAAATGGGGGAAATCTAAACACCCTGACGACCTGCTCACCTATCAATCTCTCCTCTCCTCATTTTCTGCCTCTATTTCTGCAGCCAAAAGCTCCTTCTACCTAATCCGCATTTTCTAACCCCAAAAAGCTATTCTCCATCTTTTCCAACCTCCTTGACCCCCCCCCCCCCCACACCCCCTCCTCCCTTCTACCAAGCCACTTTGCCAACTATTTTATCAAAAAGATAGATGACATACGCTCCTCATTTTCAAACCCAGCTTCTGTAACTACATTTTCATCACCTTCATCTTCATCCCCTTCGCTTTCCTCTTTCACCCCCCCCTGTCTCCCAATCAAGTTCTCACCTTGGTAACCTCCGCCCCCCTCCAACCACCTGCCCCCTTGACCTCATCCCATCTCACATTCTCCAGCTCCTGACCTTCTTCCTTTTCTCACCCATCTTATTAACACTTCCCTGTCAACTGGCTGTTTCCCGAACTCTCTGAAAGAGAGAGTGAACCCTCTCCTGAAGAAACCCACCCTCAACCCGTCCGAAGTAAACATCTGCAGACCTCTTCTTCCCTTTCTTTCCAAAACTCTCGAACGAGCTATCTTCAATCAACTCTCCTCCTTTTTCCACCATAATAACCTTCTTGACCACCAGTCTGGTTTCAAGGTGGGTAACTTGGAGAGGATCTGTGTCTGAACCTTGTCCTCTCACTACTGGTGTCCCTCAAGGCTCCGTCCTGGGTCCCCTCCTCTTCTCTCTGTACACCAACTCTCTCGGCTCTCTCATTCACTCGCATGGCATTTCCTACCACAGCTATGCCGATGACACCCAACTGATCCTCTCTTTTCCCCGATCTGAAACACAGGTAGCAGCATGAATCTCTGCCTGTCTGACTGACATCTCTCAGTGGATGTCCTCACACCACCTGAAAATCAACCTCCACAAGACCGAACTGCTCTTCCTTCCAGGGAAAGACTCTCCCACCCTCGACCTGACTACTACCTTGGACAACTCTGTGTTATCCCCGACCCTGACTGCTAGGAACCTCGGAGACACTCGACAGTCAACTCTCTCTTACTGCCAACATCACTGCAACAACACGTTCCTGTAGATACATGCTGCACAACATCAGGAGAATACGTCCTCTTCTCACTCAGAAGGCGGCGCAGGTTCTGGTCCAGGTTCTGATCCAGGTTCTGGTCCAGGCTCTGGTCATCTCACGTCTGGACTACTGGAACTCCCTCCTGGCAGGTCTACCTGCTAGCGCCATCCGACCTCTTCAGCTCATCCAGAACGCCGCAGCTCGACTGGTCTTTAACCTCCCGAAATTCACTCCCACTACTCCGCTCCTCCGCTCCCTTCACTGGTTACCAGTAGCTGCCCGCATCCGTTTCAAAACATTGGTACTTGCGTACCGTGCTGTGAACAGATCGGGTCCAGTCTACATCCAGAACATGGTCCAACCTTACATCCCAGCCCGCTCCCTCCGCTCTGCTTCTACCAATCAGCTTGTTGCTCCCTCACTGAGCTAAACACTCAACAAAATCACGACTGTTTGCTGTCCTGGCTCCTAAATGGTAGAATGAGCTCCCCAACGACATCAGGACAGCAGAAACTCTGTACATCTTCTGCCGCAAACTAAAAACACACCTCTTCCGACTTTACCTTGAATAGGTAGCACTTTTGTAGCGCTTAAAATGGCATTTACTGATAGCACTTTGCAGTTTGGCTTTCTTGAAGAAAATTGTACTTTCTTGATTCTTGTTGTTCTGGGTTTTGTACCCTCATGGTTGAAATGCAGTTATTGTAAGTCGTTTTGGATAAAAGCGTCAGCTAAATGAAATGTAGTGTCATGAATATCATAAAAATGTCATACCATACCATGTGGTCCAAAATATCATACAAATTTCATGCTACAGCATGTGTTAAATATCACGAAAATGTCGTACTATAGCAATTGGTGTTAAATATCATAAAATTTCATACTATAGCATGTCGTGTTGAATATCATCAAAATGGCATGACTTTTTTTTTATCACATTTTGGACGACATGCTATAATATAACTTTTTATCATATGTGGGATGACATGCTATAGTATGACTTTTTTTTCACAATTTGGATGACATTAAATAAGTATGACTTTTTGTGCTATTTCTGACGACGTGCTATAAGTATCACTTCCGTTCAAGTTATGGCAGGCAGCACAATGGTGCAGTTGTCAGCGTTGTCGTCGCAGTCTAAAGGTCCGTGGTTTGATACCCACCTGGGACTTTCTATGTGGAATTTGCACATTCCTGCATAAGTAATAACTGTAAAGTAAAATATGTCATCCCAGATGTGGATGACTAACTTATGCATGTTATCATCCATATAGTCCATAATGTAAAACAAATCTCTTACATGTAGTCGTAAATGTGACAAAGTCACACTCCAAGCAAGAACATGCTCCACAGACAGAGTTCCAAGCCCCTGATCGAACCGAGTACTTCCTGCTTGTGAGATGACAACACGAGCAACTTTAAAATTGTGCTGCCTTTCTTGCATGTTTGTCTGACTTATATGACTTTTGAACATTTTCTTGTAGAGAGCACAGTGGTGCAGTGGATAGTGTTGTTACCTCCCGGTCAGAAGGTTCTAGGTTCAATTCTTGCCCTTGATGTGGCTTTTCATCGAGGATGTTAATGTCATCGTTTCCCCTATTTATGTTCTTGTTTGAATGTAATGTTTTCCATTATAGACAACATGCATAAATTTGTCATCCATATTGTGACAAATATGCCATAAACATGCTATAGTACGACTTTTTTTAATCACTTTTTGGCCGACATGCTATAGTATGACTTTTTTTCATATTTTGGACGACATGCTATAGTATGACTTTTTTTTATCATATTTTAGACGACATGCTATAGTATGACTTTTTTTTTATCATATTTTAGACGACATGCTATAGTATGACTTTTTATCATATTTTAGACGACATGCTATATAGTATGACTTTTTTTTATCATATTTTAGACGACATGCTATAGTATGACTTTTTTTTATCATATTTTAGACGACATGCTATAGTATGACTTTTTTATCATATTTTAGACGACATGCTATAGTATGACTTTTTTTAATCACTTTTTGGCCGACATGCTATAGTATGTTTTTTTTTTGTAATATTTTGGACGACATGCTATAGTAGGACTTTTTTATCATATTTTAGACGACATGCTATAGTATGACTTTTTTATCATATTTTAGATGACATGCTATAGTAGGACTTTTTTTTATCATATTTTAGACGACATGCTATAGTAGGACTTTTTTATCATATTTCGGCCGACATGCTATAGTATGACTTTTTTTAATCACTTTTTGGACGACATGCTATAGTATGACTTTTTTTCATATTTTGGCCGACATGCTATAGTACGACTTTTTTTAATCACTTTTTGGCCGACATGCTATAGTACGACTTTTTTATCATATTTCGGACAACATGCTATAGTCGGACTTTTTTTCATATTTTGGCCGACATGCTACAGTATGACTTTTTTCATATTTTGGCCGACATGCTATAGTATGACTTTTTTTAATCACTTTTTGGACGACATACTATAGTACGACTTTTTTTAATCACTTTTTGGACGACATGCTATAGTATGACTTTTTTCATATTTTGGACGACATGCTATAGTATGACTATATAGTATGTCGTCCGAAAAATGATTAAAAAAAAGTCATACTATAGCATGTCGTCCGAAATATTATAAAAAAAAGTCCTACTATAGTATATCGTCTGAAAAATGACTAAAAAGTTATACTAAAACATGTCGTCAAAAAAGTGATTAAAAAAAGTCCTACTATAGCATGTCATCCAAAATATGAAAAAAGTCATACTATAGCATGTCGTCTGAAAAATGACCAAAAAGTCATACTATAGTATGTCATCCAAAATATGAAAAAAGTCATACTATAGCATGTCGTCTGAAAAATGAAAAAAAGTCTAGCATGTCGTCCGAAATATTATAAAAAAGTCATACTATAGTACATCGTCTGAAAAATGACCAAAAAGTCATACTTTAGCATGTCGTCTGAAAAAATGACCAAAAAGTCATACTATAGCATGTCGTCCAAAAAGTGATTAAAAAAGTCATACTATAGCATGTCGTCCAAAAAGTGATTAAAAAAGTCATACTATAGCATGTCGTCCAAAATATGAAAAAAAGTCATACTATAGTATGTCGTCTGAAAAATGACCAAAAAGTCATACTATAGCATGTCATCCAAAATATGAAAAAAAGTCCTCCTATAGTATGTCGTCTGAAAAATGACCAAAAAGTCATACTATAGCATGTCGTCCAAAAAGTGATTAAAAAAGTCATACTATAGCATGTCGTCCAAAAAGTGATTAAAAAAGTCCTCCTATAGTATGTCGTCTGAAAAATGACCAAAAAGTCATACTATAGCATGTCGTCCAAAATATGAAAAAAAGTCATACTATAGTATGTCGTCTGAAAAATGACCAAAAAGTCATACTATGGCATGTTGTCCAAAAAGTGATTAAAAAAGTCCTACTATATCATGTCGTCCAAAATATTACAAAAAAGTCCTACTGTAGTATGTCGTCTGAAAAATGACCAAAAAGTCATACTATAGTATGTCGTCTGAAAAATGACCAAAAAGTCATACTATAGTATGTCATCCAAAATATGATAATAAAAAAAAAAAGTCATACTATAGCATGTCGTCCAAAATATGAAAAAAAGTCCTACTATAGTATGTCGCCTGAAAAATGACCAAAAAGTCATACTATAGCATGTCGTCCAAAAAGTGATTAAAAAAGTCCTACTATAGCATGTCGTCCAAAATATGAAAAAAAGTCATACTATAGTATGTCGTCCAAAATATGAAAAAAAGTCCTACTATAGTATGTCGCCTGAAAAATGACCAAAAAGTCATACTATAGCATGTCGTCCAAAAAGTGATTAAAAAAGTCATACTATAGCATGTCGTTCAAAATATGAAAAAAAGTCATACTATAGCATGTCGTTCAAAATATGAAAAAAAATCCTACTATAGTATGTCGCCTGAAAAATGACCAAAAAGTCATACTATAGCATGTCGTCCAAAAAGTGATTAAAAAAGTCCTACTGTAGTATGTCGTCCGAAAAAATGATTAAAAAAAAGTCCTACTATAGTATGTCGTCTGAAAAATGACCAAAAAGTCATACTATAGCATGTCATCCAAAATATGAAAAAAAGTCCTACTATAGCATGTCGTCCAAAATATGAAAAAAAGTCCTCCTATAGTATGTCGTCTGAAAAATGACCAAAAAGTCATACTATAGCATGTCATCCAAAATATGAAAAAAAAGTCCTACTATAGCATGTCGTCCAAAATATGAAAAAAAAATCCTCCTATAGTATGTCGTCTGAAAAATGACCAAAAAGTCATACTATAGCATGTCGTCCAAAAAGTGATTAAAAAAGTCATACTATAGCATGTCGTCCAAAAAGTGATTAAAAAAAGTCCTCCTATAGTATGTCGTCTGAAAAATGACCAAAAAGTCATACTATAGCATGTCGTCCAAAAAGTGATTAAAAAAGTCATACTATAGCATGTCGTCCAAAATATGATCAAAAAGTCATACTATAGCATGTCGTCCAAAAAGTGATTAAAAAAGTCATACTATAGCATGTCGTCCAAAAAGTGATTAAAAAAGTCCTCCTATAGTATGTCGTCTGAAAAATGACCAAAAAGTCATACTATAGCATGTCGTCCAAAACATGATCAAAAAGTCATACGATAGCATGTCGTCCAAAATATGAAAAAAAGTCCTCCTATAGTATGTCGTCTGAAAAATGACCAAAAAGTCATACTATAGCATGTCGTTCAAAATATGAAAAAAAATCCTACTATAGTATGTCGCCTGAAAAATGACCAAAAAGTCATACTATAGCATGTCGTCCAAAATATGATCAAAAAGTCATACTATAGCATGTCGTCCAAAATATGAAAAAAAGTCCTACTGTAGTATGTCGTCTGAAAAATGACCAAAAAGTCATACTATAGTATGTCATCCAAAATATGATAATAAAAAAAAAAAGTCATACTATAGCATGTCGTCCAAAATATGAAAAAAAGTCTTCCTATAGTATGTCGTCTGAAAAATGACCAAAAAGTCATACTATAGCATGTCGTCCAAAATATGATCAAAAAGTCATACTATAGCATGTCGTCCAAAAAGTGATTAAAAAAGTCCTCCTATAGTATGTCGTCTGAAAAATGAAAAAAAAATCCTCCTATAGTATGTCGTCTGAAAAATGACCAAAAAGTCATACTATAGCATGTCGTCCAAAAAGTGATTAAAAAAGTCATACTATAGCATGTCGTCCAAAAAGTGATTAAAAAAAGTCCTCCTATAGTATGTCGTCTGAAAAATGACCAAAAAGTCATACTATAGCATGTCGTCCAAAAAGTGATTAAAAAAGTCATACTATAGCATGTCGTCCAAAATATGATCAAAAAGTCATACTATAGCATGTCGTCCAAAAAGTGATTAAAAAAGTCATACTATAGCATGTCGTCCAAAAAATGATTAAAAAAAAGTCCTACTATAGTATGTCGTCTGAAAAATGACCAAAAAGTCATACTATAGCATGTCGTCCAAAATATGAAAAAAAGTCCTACTATAGCATGTCGTCCAAAATATGAAAAAAAGTCCTCCTATAGTATGTCGTCTGAAAAATGACCAAAAAGTCATACTATAATATGTCGTCTGAAAAATGACCAAAAAGTCATACTATAGCATGTCATCCAAAATATGAAAAAAAAGTCCTACTATAGCATGTCGTCCAAAATATGAAAAAAAAATCCTCCTATAGTATGTCGTCTGAAAAATGACCAAAAAGTCATACTATAGCATGTCGTCCAAAAAGTGATTAAAAAAGTCATACTATAGCATGTCGTCCAAAAAGTGATTAAAAAAAGTCCTCCTATAGTATGTCGTCTGAAAAATGACCAAAAAGTCATACTATAGCATGTCGTCCAAAAAGTGATTAAAAAAGTCATACTATAGCATGTCGTCCAAAATATGATCAAAAAGTCATACTATAGCATGTCGTCCAAAAAGTGATTAAAAAAGTCATACTATAGCATGTCGTCCAAAAAGTGATTAAAAAAGTCCTCCTATAGTATGTCGTCTGAAAAATGACCAAAAAGTCATACTATAGCATGTCGTCCAAAACATGATCAAAAAGTCATACTATAGCATGTCGTCCAAAATATGAAAAAAAGTCCTCCTATAGTATGTCGTCTGAAAAATGACCAAAAAGTCATACTATAGCATGTCGTTCAAAATATGAAAAAAAATCCTACTATAGTATGTCGCCTGAAAAATGACCAAAAAGTCATACTATAGCATGTCGTCCAAAATATGATCAAAAAGTCATACTATAGCATGTCGTCCAAAATATGAAAAAAAGTCCTACTGTAGTATGTCGTCTGAAAAATGACCAAAAAGTCATACTATAGTATGTCATCCAAAATATGATAATAAAAAAAAAAAGTCATACTATAGCATGTCGTCCAAAATATGAAAAAAAGTCTTCCTATAGTATGTCGTCTGAAAAATGACCAAAAAGTCATACTATAGCATGTCGTCCAAAATATGATCAAAAAGTCATACTATAGCATGTCGTCCAAAAAGTGATTAAAAAAGTCCTCCTATAGTATGTCGTCTGAAAAATGACCAAAAAGTCATACTATAGCATGTCGTCCAAAAAGTGATTAAAAAGTCATACTATAGCATGTCGTTCAAAATATGAAAAAAAGTCATACTATAGCATGTCGTTCAAAATATGAAAAAAAATCCTACTATAGTATGTCGCCTGAAAAATGACCAAAAAGTCCTACTATAGCATGTCGTCCAAAATATTACAAAAAAGTCCTACTGTAGTATGTCGTCCGAAAAAATGATTAAAAAAAAGTCCTACTATAGCATGTCGTCCAAAATATGAAAAAAAGTCCTCCTATAGTATGTCGTCTGAAAAATGACCAAAAAGTCATACTATAGCATGTCGTCCAAAATATGAAAAAAAGTCCTCCTATAGTATGTCGTCTGAAAAATGACCAAAAAGTCATACTATAATATGTCGTCTGAAAAATGACCAAAAAGTCATACTATAGCATGTCATCCAAAATATGAAAAAAAGTCCTACTATAGCATGTCGTCCAAAATATGAAAAAAAAATCCTCCTATAGTATGTCGTCTGAAAAATGACCAAAAAGTCATACTATAGCATGTCGTCCAAAAAGTGATTAAAAAAGTCATACTATAGCATGTCGTCCAAAAAGTGATTAAAAAAAGTCCTCCTATAGTATGTCGTCTGAAAAATGACCAAAAAGTCATACTATAGCATGTCGTCCAAAAAGTGATTAAAAAAGTCATACTATAGCATGTCGTCCAAAATATGATCAAAAAGTCATACTATAGCATGTCGTCCAAAAAGTGATTAAAAAAGTCATACTATAGCATGTCGTCCAAAAAGTGATTAAAAAAGTCCTCCTATAGTATGTCGTCTGAAAAATGACCAAAAAGTCATACTATAGCATGTCGTCCAAAACATGATCAAAAAGTCATACTATAGCATGTCGTCCAAAATATGAAAAAAAGTCCTCCTATAGTATGTCGTCTGAAAAATGACCAAAAAGTCATACTATAGCATGTCGTTCAAAATATGAAAAAAAATCCTACTATAGTATGTCGCCTGAAAAATGACCAAAAAGTCATACTATAGCATGTCGTCCAAAATATGATCAAAAAGTCATACTATAGCATGTCGTCCAAAATATGAAAAAAAGTCCTACTATAGTATGTCGCCTGAAAAATGACCAAAAAGTCATACTATAGCATGTCGTCCAAAAAGTGATTAAAAAAGTCCTACTATAGCATGTCGTCCAAAATATTACAAAAAAGTCCTACTGTAGTATGTCGTCTGAAAAATGACCAAAAAGTCATACTATAGTATGTCATCCAAAATATGATAATAAAAAAAAAAAGTCATACTATAGCATGTCGTCCAAAATATGAAAAAAAGTCTTCCTATAGTATGTCGTCTGAAAAATGACCAAAAAGTCATACTATAGCATGTCGTCCAAAATATGATCAAAAAGTCATACTATAGCATGTCGTCCAAAAAGTGATTAAAAAAGTCCTCCTATAGTATGTCGTCTGAAAAATGACCAAAAAGTCATACTATAGCATGTCGTCCAAAAAGTGATTAAAAAGTCATACTATAGCATGTCGTTCAAAATATGAAAAAAAGTCATACTATAGCATGTCGTTCAAAATATGAAAAAAAATCCTACTATAGTATGTCGCCTGAAAAATGACCAAAAAGTCCTACTATAGCATGTCGTCCAAAATATTACAAAAAAGTCCTACTGTAGTATGTCGTCCGAAAAAATGATTAAAAAAAAGTCCTACTATAGCATGTCGTCCAAAATATGAAAAAAAGTCCTCCTATAGTATGTCGTCTGAAAAATGACCAAAAAGTCATACTATAGCATGTCGTCCAAAATATGAAAAAAAGTCCTCCTATAGTATGTCGTCTGAAAAATGACCAAAAAGTCATACTATAATATGTCGTCTGAAAAATGACCAAAAAGTCATACTATAGCATGTCATCCAAAATATGAAAAAAAGTCCTACTATAGCATGTCGTCCAAAATATGAAAAAAAAATCCTCCTATAGTATGTCGTCTGAAAAATGACCAAAAAGTCATACTATAGCATGTCGTCCAAAAAGTGATTAAAAAAGTCATACTATAGCATGTCGTCCAAAAAGTGATTAAAAAAAGTCCTCCTATAGTATGTCGTCTGAAAAATGACCAAAAAGTCATACTATAGCATGTCGTCCAAAAAGTGATTAAAAAAGTCATACTATAGCATGTCGTCCAAAATATGATCAAAAAGTCATACTATAGCATGTCGTCCAAAAAGTGATTAAAAAAGTCATACTATAGCATGTCGTCCAAAAAGTGATTAAAAAAGTCCTCCTATAGTATGTCGTCTGAAAAATGACCAAAAAGTCATACTATAGCATGTCGTCCAAAACATGATCAAAAAGTCATACTATAGCATGTCGTCCAAAATATGAAAAAAAGTCCTCCTATAGTATGTCGTCTGAAAAATGACCAAAAAGTCATACTATAGCATGTCGTCCAAAATATGATCAAAAAGTCATACTATAGCATGTCGTCCAAAATATGAAAAAAAGTCCTACTATAGTATGTCGCCTGAAAAATGACCAAAAAGTCATACTATAGCATGTCGTCCAAAAAGTGATTAAAAAAGTCCTACTGTAGTATGTCGTCCGAAAAAATGATTAAAAAAAAGTCCTACTATAGTATGTCGTCTGAAAAATGACCAAAAAGTCATACTATAGCATGTCATCCAAAATATGAAAAAAAGTCCTACTATAGCATGTCGTCCAAAATATGAAAAAAAGTCCTCCTATAGTATGTCGTCTGAAAAATGACCAAAAAGTCATACTATAGCATGTCATCCAAAATATGAAAAAAAGTCCTACTATAGCATGTCGTCCAAAATATGAAAAAAAGTCCTCCTATAGTATGTCGTCTGAAAAATGACCAAAAAGTCATACTATAGCATGTCGTCCAAAATATGAAAAAAAGTCCTCCTATAGTATGTCGTCTGAAAAATGACCAAAAAGTCATACTATAGCATGTCGTCCAAAATATGATCAAAAAGTCATACTATAGCATGTCGTCCAAAATATGATCAAAATGTCATACTATAGCATGTCGTCCAAAAAGTGATTAAAAAAGTCCTCCTATAGTATGTCGTCTGAAAAATGACCAAAAAGTCATACTATAGCATGTCGTCCAAAAAGTGATTAAAAAAGTCATACTATAGCATGTCGTCCAAAATATGATCAAAAAGTCATACTATAGCATGTCGTTCAAAATATGAAAAAAAGTCATACTATAGCATGTCGTTCAAAATATGAAAAAAAATCCTACTATAGTATGTCGCCTGAAAAATGACCAAAAAGTCATACTATAGCATGTCGTCCAAAAAGTGATTAAAAAAGTCCTACTATAGTATGTCGTCTGAAAAATGACCAAAAAGTCATACTATAGCATGTCGTCCAAAAAGTGATTAAAAAGTCATACTATAGCATGTCGTTCAAAATATGAAAAAAAGTCATACTATAGCATGTCGTTCAAAATATGAAAAAAAATCCTACTATAGTATGTCGCCTGAAAAATGACCAAAAAGTCCTACTATAGCATGTCGTCCAAAATATTACAAAAAAGTCCTACTGTAGTATGTCGTCCGAAAAAATGATTAAAAAAAAGTCCTACTATAGCATGTCGTCCAAAATATGAAAAAAAGTCCTCCTATAGTATGTCGTCTGAAAAATGACCAAAAAGTCATACTATAGCATGTCGTCCAAAATATGAAAAAAAGTCCTCCTATAGTATGTCGTCTGAAAAATGACCAAAAAGTCATACTATAATATGTCGTCTGAAAAATGACCAAAAAGTCATACTATAGCATGTCATCCAAAATATGAAAAAAAGTCCTACTATAGCATGTCGTCCAAAATATGAAAAAAAAATCCTCCTATAGTATGTCGTCTGAAAAATGACCAAAAAGTCATACTATAGCATGTCGTCCAAAAAGTGATTAAAAAAGTCATACTATAGCATGTCGTCCAAAAAGTGATTAAAAAAAGTCCTCCTATAGTATGTCGTCTGAAAAATGACCAAAAAGTCATACTATAGCATGTCGTCCAAAAAGTGATTAAAAAAGTCATACTATAGCATGTCGTCCAAAATATGATCAAAAAGTCATACTATAGCATGTCGTCCAAAAAGTGATTAAAAAAGTCATACTATAGCATGTCGTCCAAAAAGTGATTAAAAAAGTCCTCCTATAGTATGTCGTCTGAAAAATGACCAAAAAGTCATACTATAGCATGTCGTCCAAAACATGATCAAAAAGTCATACTATAGCATGTCGTCCAAAATATGAAAAAAAGTCCTCCTATAGTATGTCGTCTGAAAAATGACCAAAAAGTCATACTATAGCATGTCGTTCAAAATATGAAAAAAAATCCTACTATAGTATGTCGCCTGAAAAATGACCAAAAAGTCATACTATAGCATGTCGTCCAAAATATGATCAAAAAGTCATACTATAGCATGTCGTCCAAAATATGAAAAAAAGTCCTACTATAGTATGTCGCCTGAAAAATGACCAAAAAGTCATACTATAGCATGTCGTCCAAAAAGTGATTAAAAAAGTCCTACTGTAGTATGTCGTCCGAAAAAATGATTAAAAAAAAGTCCTACTATAGTATGTCGTCTGAAAAATGACCAAAAAGTCATACTATAGCATGTCATCCAAAATATGAAAAAAAGTCCTACTATAGCATGTCGTCCAAAATATGAAAAAAAGTCCTCCTATAGTATGTCGTCTGAAAAATGACCAAAAAGTCATACTATAGCATGTCATCCAAAATATGAAAAAAAGTCCTACTATAGCATGTCGTCCAAAATATGAAAAAAAGTCCTCCTATAGTATGTCGTCTGAAAAATGACCAAAAAGTCATACTATAGCATGTCGTCCAAAATATGAAAAAAAGTCCTCCTATAGTATGTCGTCTGAAAAATGACCAAAAAGTCATACTATAGCATGTCGTCCAAAATATGATCAAAAAGTCATACTATAGCATGTCGTCCAAAATATGATCAAAATGTCATACTATAGCATGTCGTCCAAAAAGTGATTAAAAAAGTCCTCCTATAGTATGTCGTCTGAAAAATGACCAAAAAGTCATACTATAGCATGTCGTCCAAAAAGTGATTAAAAAAGTCATACTATAGCATGTCGTCCAAAATATGATCAAAAAGTCATACTATAGCATGTCGTTCAAAATATGAAAAAAAGTCATACTATAGCATGTCGTTCAAAATATGAAAAAAAATCCTACTATAGTATGTCGCCTGAAAAATGACCAAAAAGTCATACTATAGCATGTCGTCCAAAAAGTGATTAAAAAAGTCCTACTATACCATGTCGTCCAAAATATTACAAAAAAGTCCTACTGTAGTATGTCGTCCGAAAAAATGATTAAAAAAAAGTCCTACTATAGTATGTCGTCTGAAAAATGACCAAAAAGTCATACTATAGCATGTCGTCCAAAATATGAAAAAAAGTCCTACTATAGCATGTCGTCCAAAATATGAAAAAAAGTCCTCCTATAGTATGTCGTCTGAAAAATGACCAAAAAGTCATACTATAATATGTCGTCTGAAAAATGACCAAAAAGTCATACTATAGCATGTCATCCAAAATATGAAAAAAAAGTCCTACTATAGCATGTCGTCCAAAATATGAAAAAAAAATCCTCCTATAGTATGTCGTCTGAAAAATGACCAAAAAGTCATACTATAGCATGTCGTCCAAAAAGTGATTAAAAAAGTCATACTATAGCATGTCGTCCAAAAAGTGATTAAAAAAAGTCCTCCTATAGTATGTCGTCTGAAAAATGACCAAAAAGTCATACTATAGCATGTCGTCCAAAAAGTGATTAAAAAAGTCATACTATAGCATGTCGTCCAAAATATGATCAAAAAGTCATACTATAGCATGTCGTCCAAAAAGTGATTAAAAAAGTCATACTATAGCATGTCGTCCAAAAAGTGATTAAAAAAGTCCTCCTATAGTATGTCGTCTGAAAAATGACCAAAAAGTCATACTATAGCATGTCGTCCAAAACATGATCAAAAAGTCATACTATAGCATGTCGTCCAAAATATGAAAAAAAGTCCTCCTATAGTATGTCGTCTGAAAAATGACCAAAAAGTCATACTATAGCATGTCGTTCAAAATATGAAAAAAAATCCTACTATAGTATGTCGCCTGAAAAATGACCAAAAAGTCATACTATAGCATGTCGTCCAAAATATGATCAAAAAGTCATACTATAGCATGTCGTCCAAAATATGAAAAAAAGTCCTACTGTAGTATGTCGTCTGAAAAATGACCAAAAAGTCATACTATAGTATGTCATCCAAAATATGATAATAAAAAAAAAAAGTCATACTATAGCATGTCGTCCAAAATATGAAAAAAAGTCTTCCTATAGTATGTCGTCTGAAAAATGACCAAAAAGTCATACTATAGCATGTCGTCCAAAATATGATCAAAAAGTCATACTATAGCATGTCGTCCAAAAAGTGATTAAAAAAGTCCTCCTATAGTATGTCGTCTGAAAAATGACCAAAAAGTCATACTATAGCATGTCGTCCAAAAAGTGATTAAAAAGTCATACTATAGCATGTCGTTCAAAATATGAAAAAAAGTCATACTATAGCATGTCGTTCAAAATATGAAAAAAAATCCTACTATAGTATGTCGCCTGAAAAATGACCAAAAAGTCCTACTATAGCATGTCGTCCAAAATATTACAAAAAAGTCCTACTGTAGTATGTCGTCCGAAAAAATGATTAAAAAAAAGTCCTACTATAGCATGTCGTCCAAAATATGAAAAAAAGTCCTCCTATAGTATGTCGTCTGAAAAATGACCAAAAAGTCATACTATAGCATGTCGTCCAAAATATGAAAAAAAGTCCTCCTATAGTATGTCGTCTGAAAAATGACCAAAAAGTCATACTATAATATGTCGTCTGAAAAATGACCAAAAAGTCATACTATAGCATGTCATCCAAAATATGAAAAAAAGTCCTACTATAGCATGTCGTCCAAAATATGAAAAAAAAATCCTCCTATAGTATGTCGTCTGAAAAATGACCAAAAAGTCATACTATAGCATGTCGTCCAAAAAGTGATTAAAAAAGTCATACTATAGCATGTCGTCCAAAAAGTGATTAAAAAAAGTCCTCCTATAGTATGTCGTCTGAAAAATGACCAAAAAGTCATACTATAGCATGTCGTCCAAAAAGTGATTAAAAAAGTCATACTATAGCATGTCGTCCAAAATATGATCAAAAAGTCATACTATAGCATGTCGTCCAAAAAGTGATTAAAAAAGTCATACTATAGCATGTCGTCCAAAATATGATCAAAAAGTCATACTATAGTATGTCGTCTGAAAAATGACCAAAAAGTCATACTATAGCATGTCGTCCAAAACATGATCAAAAAGTCATACTATAGCATGTCGTCCAAAATATGAAAAAAAGTCCTCCTATAGTATGTCGTCTGAAAAATGACCAAAAAGTCATACTATAGCATGTCGTTCAAAATATGAAAAAAAATCCTACTATAGTATGTCGCCTGAAAAATGACCAAAAAGTCATACTATAGCATGTCGTCCAAAATATGATCAAAAAGTCATACTATAGCATGTCGTCCAAAATATGAAAAAAAGTCCTACTATAGTATGTCGCCTGAAAAATGACCAAAAAGTCATACTATAGCATGTCGTCCAAAAAGTGATTAAAAAAGTCCTACTATAGCATGTCGTCCAAAATATTACAAAAAAGTCCTACTGTAGTATGTCGTCTGAAAAATGACCAAAAAGTCATACTACAGTATGTCATCCAAAATATGATAATAAAAAAAAAAAGTCATACTATAGCATGTCGTCCAAAATATGAAAAAAAGTCTTCCTATAGTATGTCGTCTGAAAAATGACCAAAAAGTCATACTATAGCATGTCGTCCAAAATATGATCAAAAAGTCATACTATAGCATGTCGTCCAAAAAGTGATTAAAAAAGTCCTCCTATAGTATGTCGTCTGAAAAATGACCAAAAAGTCATACTATAGCATGTCGTCCAAAAAGTGATTAAAAAGTCATACTATAGCATGTCGTTCAAAATATGAAAAAAAGTCATACTATAGCATGTCGTTCAAAATATGAAAAAAAATCCTACTATAGTATGTCGCCTGAAAAATGACCAAAAAGTCCTACTATAGCATGTCGTCCAAAATATTACAAAAAAGTCCTACTGTAGTATGTCGTCCGAAAAAATGATTAAAAAAAAGTCCTACTATAGTATGTCGTCTGAAAAATGACCAAAAAGTCATACTATAGCATGTCATCCAAAATATGAAAAAAAGTCCTACTATAGCATGTCGTCCAAAATATGAAAAAAAGTCCTCCTATAGTATGTTGTCTGAAAAATGACCAAAAAGTCATACTATAGCATGTCGTCCAAAAAGTGATTAAAAAAGTCATACTATAGCATGTCGTCCAAAATATGAAAAAAACGTCCTCCTATAGTATGTTGTCTGAAAAATGACCAAAAAGTCATACTATAGCATGTCGTCCAAAAAGTGATTAAAAAAGTCATACTATAGCATGTCGTCCAAAATATGATCAAAAAGTCATACTATATAGCATGTCGTCCAAAAAGTGATTAAAAAAGTCATACTATAGCATGTCGTCCAAAAAGTGATTAAAAAAGTCCTCCTATAGTATGTCGTCTGAAAAATGACCAAAAAGTCATACTATAGCATGTCGTCCAAAATATGATCAAAAAGTCATACTATAGCATGTCGTCCAAAATATGAAAAAAAGTCCTACTATAGTATGTCGCCTGAAAAATGACCAAAAAGTCATACTATAGCATGTCGTCCAAAAAGTGATTAAAAAAGTCATACTATAGCATGTCGTTCAAAATATGAAAAAAAATCCTACTATAGTATGTTGCCTGAAAAATGACCAAAAAGTCATACTATAGCATGTCGTCCAAAATATGAAAAAAAGTCCTCCTATAGTATGTCGTCTGAAAAATGACCAAAAAGTCATACTATAGCATGTCGTCCAAAAAGTGATTAAAAAAGTCATACTATAGCATGTCGTCCAAAATATGAAAAAAAGTCCTACTATAGTATGTCGTCTGAAAAATGACCAAAAAGTCATACTATAGTATGTCGTCTGAAAAATGACCAAAAAGTCATACTATAGCATGTCGTCCAAAAAGTGATTAAAAAAGTCCTCCTATAGTATGTCGTCTGAAAAATGACCAAAAAGTCATACTATAGCATGTCGTCCAAAATATGATCAAAAAGTCATACTATAGCATGTCGTTCAAAATATGAAAAAAAATCCTACTATAGTATGTCGCCTGAAAAATGACCAAAAAGTCATACTATAGCATGTCGTCCAAAATATGATCAAAAAGTCATACTATAGCATGTCGTTCAAAATATGAAAAAAAGTCCTACTATAGTATGTCGCCTGAAAAATGACCAAAAAGTCATACTATAGCATGTCGTCCAAAATATGATCAAAAAGTCATACTATAGCATGTCGTCCAAAATATGAAAAAAAGTCCTCCTATAGTATGTCGCCTGAAAAATGACCAAAAAGTCCTACTATAGCATGTCGTCCAAAATATTACAAAAAAGTCCTACTGTAGTATGTCGTCTGAAAAATGACCAAAAAGTCATACTATAGTATGTCATCCAAAATATGATAATAAAAAAAAAAAGTCATACTATAGCATGTCGTCCAAAATATGAAAAAAAGTCATACTATAGTATGTCGCCTGAAAAATGACCAAAAAGTCATACTATAGCATGTCGTCCAAAAAGTGATTAAAAAAGTCATACTATAGCATGTCGTCCAAAATATGATCAAAAAGTCATACTATAGCATGTCGTTCAAAATATGAAAAAAAATCCTACTATAGTATGTCGCCTGAAAAATGACCAAAAAGTCATACTATAGCATGTTGTCCAAAATATGATCAAAAAGTCATACTATAGTATGTCGCCTGAAAAATGACCAAAAAGTCATACTATAGCATGTCATCCAAAATATGAAAAAAAGTCCTACTGTAGTATGTCGTCCGAAAAATGATTAAAAAAAAGTCCTACTATAGTATGTCGTCTGAAAAATGACCAAAAAGTCCTACTATAGCAGCTATAGTATGACTTTTTTTTCACATGATGTCGTCCAAAATATGATATGACTTTTTGGTCATTTTTCAGACGACGTGCTATAAGTATGACTTCCGTTCATTTTCTGTCAGGCAACACAACAGTGCAGTTGTCAGCATTGTCGTCTCACAGTCTAAAGGTCCGTGGTTCGATCCCCGCCTGGGACTTTCTATGTGGAATTTGCATGTTCCTGCATAGGTAATAAGTAAATTAAAATATGTCGTCCAGAATATGGACGACTAGCTTATGCATGTTATCATGCATATAGTCCATGATGTAAAACAAACATCATGTAGTCGTAATTGTGACAAAGTCACACTCCAAGCAAGAACATGCAATCCTCCACAGACAGAGTTCCAAGCCCCTGATCGAACCGAGTACTTCCTGACTGTGAGATGACAATGCTAGCAACTGCAAAGTTGTGCTGCCTCTATTGCATGTTTGTCTGACTTATATAACTTATATGACTTTTAAACATTTTTTGGAAGACAGCACAGTGGTGCAGTGGTTAATGTTGTTGCCTCCCAGACAGAAGGTTCCAGGTTTGATTCTTGCCCTCGACGTGGATTTTCATCTAAGATGTTAATGTCATCCTTTCAAGGGCGAGTCTCAAACCTGGAACCTTCTGACTGGGAGGCAACAGCACCAACCACTGCACCACAGATCACGCTTCCTCAACATGTTTAAAAGTCATATAAGTCAGACAAGCATGCAATAAAGGCAGCAAAATTGTTCAACTCCAAGCCAGCATTGTCATCTTACAATCAGGAGGTTCTGTGTTCAATCGGGTGCCTGGAACTTTGTATTTGGAGGATTGCTTGTATTTAATGTTTTACATGCCTGAATTAGTCATCCACATTATGGACAACATACTTTACTTCTCGGTTATTAGTTTTGCAGAAACACACAACTTCCACATAGAAAGTCCCAGGTGGGAATTGAACCCAGGACCTTTAGACTGAGCGACAACAACGCTGACAACTCCACCACTGTGTTGCCTTCCATAACTTGAACGAAAGTCATACTTATAGCATGTCGTCAGAAATCGCACAAAAGTCATACTATAGTTTATCGTCCAAAATATGAAAAAAATATATCATGCTATGGCATGACAGCGGCCTTCATAACATGTAAACATGGAGGCCGATGATCACCATCACGTCCTCATTAGAAAACAACAGCCGGTTCAGCTCATGTTCATCTTCCACCATTTACTAAAAAAAAAAAACAAAAAACACTCACTGTGCATTTCTCCTGATGTCCACCGGCCGTTAGAAATGTCTTGTTTGTTTACAGACTGAGACGTTGCTGTTTCCGGTTCATTCAGCGACGTGTCTCCGACCTCCCTCAGCTTGGTCACCGGCCACCAGTGACATGATGAGCCCAGCAGCCATGTTGTCCGCTCACTGATGGTACAGTGACTGCGTTAGACGAAGGCACCTTCGTCATCATACAAGCATTAAGAAAATTGAAAATGAGGTGTGAAATGACATTGAGGACAGGAGGAGACAAAGAGAAAATAATGAGCCAATGAAAAACTATTTATTTTTTATTTTTCAGAGAAAGAGAAAGAAAGAAATAGCTCTTTTTTAATTACATTTCAGGTTTGTATTGTTTTTCTTACTCCTAATTATTTAACAGTATCATTCGACGGATGTGCTTCGTATTATTAATATTTTCTCTCTGGCTGTACACCAGTCTTCCAGCCGCCAGCTGAGGGTGTTCAGTCAGGTTTACATCGTTGCTCCATTTCCAAAAGTACGGCACAAAATCTCCAAACATGCGGCTCAACTGAGATTACGTCCAACTCTGAGAATGCTGACTCGGCAGGTGCTGTAATAGTAAATTAAAAGGAGACGTTGGAGGATTTGAGCCAAAAGCAAAAGATAGACCTGAGGGAGGAGGTGGAGTCTGCAGGTTGCTGCAAAGCAAACACTTCACTCTGAAATGAAGAGAGGGGCATCATCGAGGGCGCTTAGAAAACCACACATTCAGCTGTGTGCCTTTATTGTTTGTAGTGCATAGGCTTCCTTCACATTTCATAAAAAATAGACATCTATTTGTGCTCGTCTCTTTTTTTTACAAATATATATATCTAGATATATATATTTATATACACTGCATTGGAGAAAAAATAGAAAGCTGTCAAGAGAATTAGTGAATACATTAAAAGAGGTGAAAAACACATGGAATCAACAGAAATGTCACAAATTCATGATGAAGACAACAACACAATATGTTGGAAAAAAAACAACAACAGCTGCATATTGTTCAAAAGGCACCAGTTTTGTTTGAGGAGTGACTGTATGCTATATATTTTTAGCACAAACACGTTGGCATGATAAGAGGACTGAAAACAAAGTAAACAGCTTTTGCCAGGAACGATGACAACAAGCGTAACAGTCAAACTATTTTGGTATCAAACAAATACATTCAGTTTAGGCGCTTATAAATAACATTTAAAACACGTAGTGGTACGTTTCTCCTTCACAGCGTTCAGACCGACTGCACGTCTCTGCTTTCAAAGTAGTTGGTAGAAGCTCGCTGTGCAATCTCGAGCACCGTCAGTGACCGGTTGAGGTAGTCGAGGAGGGTTAACAAGGCCTCTTACTGCGGGAAGTTTGTTCTGGATGAGCAGCAGACAGGTAGAGTCTGAGAGAGAGAGAGAGTGTGTGTGTGTGTGTGTGCGTGTGTGTGTGCGTGTGCGTGTGTGTGTGTGTGTGTGTGCGTGTGTGTGCGCATGTGCGTGTGTGTGTAGAGATACAGATAAAGGTTTGCTTCAAGGTTGAACTAATCTGTGAGGTGCTTGAACCCGTTGCCTCTGCAGTCTCCCAGGTCCGAGCTGGTGAGGCGTTTGTGAGGCGCTGAGGAGGAAGACGAACCAACAGAGAGGAAGATGATTACCGCAACGTTCCCTGTTCATCCATTAACCAGCTCTCTATCGTCGAGACAACTCACTCCCGTCAACGAGCCGGACAGAATATGATTTGCGCCACCTATTGCAGCCAAAGCAGCCATGAATATGTGCGATAATTGCATTGTACATTAACACTAGTGGTAAATAGCCATAGATGTGTTTTGGCCACCGCAAATCTCCGAGGTAAAACGGACACAAAGCCTCAGAAGTACGCTCCTCTCACACTCTGCCAAATATTTATAAGCAGCTTAGGAAAGTGCTACAAGTGATTTTGGCTGTGAGCCACTGGCAGTGATACAGATTCATTTCCAGAGCACTGATGGAAAGTTTGAGCTGCGGGAGCCTTGTTTAAATACTGAGCGGAGAAGTGACAGAGCTGAAACTGACATACTGAAATTATAGCTCTCATGTATTTGACAGGTTTATAATAACAATGTTAATACTGAAACAGTCAGCTGTAAATGTACATTTCTTTGGAGGACACCCAGTTTGACTGAAATGATGAAGAAATAAAGATGAAGTGTCTAGTTGTCTCATGTTTTCAGATAAAGAGCTTCCTGGCATAGTTTAAAAAAACAGTGTAACGCACATGTCTATGTTGGTCCTGCATTAGTATCTTGAGGCAGCTAAAAGCAAAAAAAAAATTGGTAATTTGGTAATAACAATACTCAAACACTCCTGTTAGACACACGGGGACATGCAGCAGCACACAAACATGCATGAATAAAAAAGAAAAAGATTCAAATGTATTCTTTCGTTCTATTTGGCAAATCTTTAGTTGTAGCACTCCACCACGGTGGAGGTGCTCCAGGCTTTTAAAGGGAACAGGAAATGACACTTTAAAAAAACATTTTTTTTATATGTTAAACCAAAAATATGCCTCTGATTAAGGAGACTGAGTAACACATCTTTTGAACCATACACTTTACTTTGGGCCCAGATTATCCCCCGTTATACGAACAAAAGTGGATTTGGAAACAATCTAAATGCCTTTGGGTCAAACGCTTTACACCCATAGACTGCAACAAAACTGGACGTAGCCTCGGTGACATCACCCACAGGGTTCCTGAAGACCCGGTTACATGCTCGATGTAGGAGGCTCCAACTGTCACCATTTTGGCAGCACTTCACTCTTGCCTGTCTCCCGGCTAAGATGTGGTTTGTGGGTGGAACCGAGGAATGAACCAACTACCGTCTCTGTCTGTAGGCTGTATGGATCCGGCTGACAGCCAATGGCTGAGATTTGAAGACGACCGTGACCACCTATCACTCAAAGCAGCCCCGCCCTTAATTATGCATATTGAGGGTCTATGAGGGATCGACTCACTTTTGAAACCAACCTCAAGTGGCCACTCGAGGAACTGCATTCCTTGGCTTCATTTTTCAGCCCCGGAGGATGGTGCTTGTTTAGACCGTGCTCCTAAATCCATAAAATGGAGCCCAAGGAATGAAAGAAATTGGGACAGCTATTGCTGCTTATTCATTGTGAATTGTGAGACTTGGCTCTCGACCGTGTTGTGGTACAGCACTTTTAAAAATATAAATTTCCAAACTATCTAGCAATAAAGAGATGCAGAAAAATACCACTACCATAAAAGCCTCCCACAGTCAGAGCAGCCAAGTACTTACATAGTGTGTCAGATCTCGGCGAGCTGCTGAGGAATGTGTCGGTGCTTTTGATGGAGGAAGAAAGAGCAGCCAGCCTCAGACTCCTCGAAGTGGCGTCCAACTTTTCATCCTGGAAAACAGGAGGACAGAAGAACTGTAGTGCAGGAGAAACAGCTGAATGTGTGCAAAATGGAAAGAAATTTTAATAATGAGATTTTTTTTTTTTTTTTTTTTTTAGTAATGTGCCTGAGTGAGGATGGCAGAGTGTGAAAAACAGCTCAGCCGTAGTAGGAAACTGCTGTTTCAGGCAGAGAACGAGTTCATGTCTTCTTTGTTGTTGTTGTTGTTGCTGCCTCTGATCAAGATGGAAGTCTCGTTAAACCCATCCTTTTGCTTTGAATAAACCCAGAGTGGGCAGATGCTATTAAGCTAATGCAATCACTTATCACTCAACACAGGAGTCATTTGGCAAACCAACAGGGTAATCTGGCAGATTAAAACCATTTAAAAAGTGACTGTATGGCTGTTTAAGGGAGGTTACAAACTGATGATGGCAATCAGCTGTCAACAGGGGCGTCTTGATGGATCCCTGGACTGCTTCATAGCCGAGACGATGACGGCAGTAATTGAGAGGGAACAGTGAAAGTCAGCGTTTGTCTGAGTGTATATTTGTGCTATTGTCCCAGTCTGTCCATCCACGATACATTACCGCCACGTGTTTAATCATACATTATTAATTTATTCATACAAGTTGCAAATTAGGGGCAGTGCACACATTGGCATCCACGCGGGTGAGCTGGACTCTCCAAGTCAGGCTATCCTTATCCAAACAGCTGCTGTTTGAACAAAGCACAGCAATTAGTGACTGAAATAGAAAAAGAGTGGGTTGTTGTTTGGAAGCACGGGCTCCTGTAAGGCATTATAGAACTCATTCTTCTAGAGTACAGAGCTGTAACTGTCTGTCTGTGTCTGTGTGTGTGTGTGTGTGTGTGTGTGTGTGTGTGTGTGTGTGTGTGTGTGTGTGTCATACTCTGTACTCCTGGATTCTGCATTTGGATTCGTCCAGCTGGTGCTGCAGGTTCCAGACGATCTCTTTGTATTTGGTGTAGCGCTGCTCTACCACGTCTCTCTGCTGCTGCGACTCCTGAAGACACAAAATGGAGGCTTGTGTCATAACCAGCCCGACGTGTGATGCAACCATCTTTGAAGTCGAAGACGATAAAAGGCTGAGAATTTCCACATTCTTGAGCACCGCCTGTGTAGGTGACTGCACACCGAGTAAGTGGATAAATACGATAATTCGTGTCTGTTAGACTGAGTGGTGCAATGAGTTTACTTTACTGGATCTAAGGTTGATAGTTTGAAGGTAAGGAGATGGAGCTGATGTCACAGCACGTTGGTACTTTATTACAAACAAATCCGTCTGGACTTGATGAACTCACCTCCAAATCTTTGAAGTTCTCCATCAGACATTGTTTCTCTGGAATCGACTCCAAATGGTTGAGGGCTACTCTTGTGTTCTAGGAAACACACACACACACACACACACGACGTACACGACGTGTACACACGCACGCACGCGCACACACACACACACACACACACACACACACACACACACACACACACACACGTACAAAGTCAGTTTAAAGGGAAGCACATTGCATCCACAAGGGAAAAATAGGTAATTATGACTTAATATCTTAATAAATCCTGACATTAGCAACCTCTCCAGTATATGATTCATTTAGTTAGTTATTGTTTGTGTAGACGTACTTAAATGAAGCAGACCTGGTCTATCTGTCCATCCTGTTACAGACCTGGTCTATCTGTCCATCCTGTTACAGACCTGGTCTATTTGTCCAACCTGTTACAGACCTGGTCTATTTGTCCAACCTGTTACAGACCTGGTCTAGCTGTCCATCCTGTTACAGACCTGGTCGATCTGTCCATCCTGTTACAGACCTGGTCGATCTGTCCATCCTGTTACAGACCTGGTCTATCTGTCCATCCTGTTGCAGCCCTGACTTGACTAGCATCATAATTATAAGCTAATGTACAATAGACTTCTGGGACAGGAAGTGGAACACTTCAGAACTTGTCTTTTTAAAAATTATAACAGTTGTATAAATTATTTTGTTGTAATACATTCAATAACACATCACAAAAGCAAAGAGAATGTGTGACGAGGTAAATATCGGGACTACATCCCAATTCTGTTAATTGTCTCCCTCTTTCCCTCCTGTGTTTTTTCAGCACTCTTCACTTACACCAAGAAAAAGATCCAAAATGAGAAACGAGGAAGGAAACCAATGAAACAACACGGTGAAATTAGACGTTGTTTTCTGTCAAAGTTGACGTGAAATGATGATTACTGATGAAGGCTGCATAGCTGGATCAGATGTGTGGGCTTTAATTGCTCTGCCTGTCTGTCGTGCTCCTTTGTATTTACACAGATAATAGGACGTACTGCCCAGACAACAAGGGTCCACGGCTGATACTGTCAGCAGGCTATTGTGAATATATATATATATATGCTTTTTATAATTTATGCTGTTGCACATGACCAAACAGAATGTAACGTATTAGACTCTGCATATAAATGATGTGCCCTAAAATAAACGGGATATGTATTCACACATCAGTCAAAACCTACTTCAAAATAAAAGTTTCAACATGTTTCAATGCGAGTTAAGTTTTTCTGTATTTGACCATGTGGTTGTTGCAGTACACCTTCCTGCTGCTGCTTTAGCGCTGTTCAGGTTACTGACAGTCTGTGATCCACCTGCAAAAAGCTGCCTTGAAATTGCAACAGGAAGTGCATTTAAGAAGTTTGTTAGGCCTCAAGCATACAGACAATCTGAAACAATGAACTCCCTGAATACAACAACTGCATTGCTGCGCCGTCTCCTCCTCGGAGCTCTAAAGCTCCACCATGTTTAACAATTGATTGAGGAAGGCCAAATTGATTGGAATACACTGAGGGTCGGGATTAAAGGTTTTAAAGTGGATTATGCTGCTGGGGTGTTGAAGTTTCTACAAACACCTTTTCTGGCCGTGACTCCGGGTCAGCAGTGGATTTCATTGCAACGGTTTTAATCTTAAGCTCATTACAGCCACCATCCTCATCACAACTTTCTAAACCTGCAGCAGGAATCCATGTGACAAAGGTCAGATTTGTGCGATTACAAAATAAATGTGTTGAGGAAAAAAACAGAAAACAAACCACAGCTGAGGTCAAATGTCACTTTAGTAATGGTAACGTTTAATCATATTAGCAGCTAATATTGTAAGGAAACTGTTGACATTGAGTAGCGAGGGCAGTCATCAAACTGCTCGAAGCACATCTAACAGTGGAGATATGGGAGACAGGTGAAAAAAGTGCAGCTAAAAAAGAATGTATTTCAGCATAGGTGTTTAGCGTGTTTTGTGTCTTGGTTGGGAAACAAAGAATAAGGACATGGACTGCCCACGATATGGTGTTAGCAGCGCTTGCAACTTTTTCAATTGGCTAAAAATTAAAATTTTCCAACAGTGGTGCTGCGCTGTTTGCCTTCGCAACTAAGTCCACGATATTAATGTCAATATTCGGTCATCAAAATACCTGTCTGTCTGTTAAACATTATAAGAGACTCAATATAAACAGTTTGTGGCGCTAATTCTCGACTAATATGCCATTAAACTGCAGCTGAGGGAGGTGCAATGAGACGACGTCTTTAAAAGAGCACCAGTCAAACGAGACTGTATACAAAAGTAGACGTAGCTTTAGGGTCAGACAAATGAAGCCAATGCATGAGTGTCTTAAAATGCAATACCACCAAGGGCCACTAGGAGTTGGCTCCTCCCATGCACGTCTAAATATGGTCACTTCTGGCTCAGAAAAAACGGCGATAGATAAAAAAAATAAAAAAAATAAAAACTAAGACATCAAGGCTTCAGAACAGCATTTCACAATCCAGAGGGAGACGTCACAGTTGGTTGCTACTTGAGTCAGAGTCAAATAGTTGAAAACTAGTTGGAAATACTGAAATGTGACATTTCTTTTTGTTTCATTCAGCTGTTCTTAAGCAGATGAATGGAAACAATTCTAACGATTAAGGAAAACATTTGCGGTCAGTCCAAATAATCTCAATCAGGTGATTATGTAATAACTGTGACAGGCCTTGCAACAGCCTCAACAAACTTTGGACACAAAACTTTTTCCGACAATGACAGTATGTCGCACAAAGTATACAGGGACTCTTGCATTGCGTGCAAGCACCTTCTAATTTATTTAAATTTTCCACCGGGGAATGTTTCCTGCCCATCTGTCTATCGTCATGAGTTCTGCGCCTGTACTCCACATTAAACAATCTGCTCCTCTCTTTACTTTACCCTAAAAATAATCAAATCTTAAAACATTTCATTCTTTCACGGCACAAAACAGGATTGGTGCCACATCTGGTATTGCTGCTAACATCTGTCAGACTAGTGTCCCCTTTGTGACTCTTAAGGCTGGAACCCTTCTTAGTCAGTATATAGACGTAGTCAGACTCCTGTTTTTTTTGTGTGCGTTTTTTTGCCATTACAGGACAGATGCACACAAAAGGAGAGACAACAAAGGACTTCACTGGAACTGAATTGAGAATGTTTTGGTCCTTCGCTATCGGTTTTGGAGACCTGAAAGATAGATTTTTAGTAAAATGTTGCTTTAGAGCACACAACTCCTAACAACCTCTCTGGGAAGTATTAATCCTTCTTTTCTGATACTGTTAAAATGGCATTGTTGGGATTTTAATCTATACAATTTATATTCCAACATGTTTTATGGACTTTATTGTTTTCACAACTGCTTTAGGAGGAATTAACAAATGGTGTGCGCACCAGCAGACATGATGTCATATTGCCTCGTCGATTCAAAAGCTAATTAAGGACTTTTGTTCCGACATACTCAGCACAATCTTTAATTAGGCAACAAGTCTAACTGCACTCCAGCCTATTCATCCCTCCGCTGTATGTTTCAATAGCCTTCACGTTCACATGGAGCATTTAAGCATCAAAAGAGCTGGCTGCTCTGAGGCACCCTGACATTCAAGTAAGATTCACTGGGTGATCCCCCCCACCCAGGCTGAGTGGAAGCCGGGTCGATGCATCCTGCCACTGTGCAGTCGCAGTAAGCAAAAATGATGGGAGTTGATGGCAGTCCGGGGTTTTTCCTCTTCTTTCTTGCAGCAGCTAATTAAAGGCTGAAGTAGACAAGCATGCCGCATAATTGTGACGGATAGAATGCTTCATATATTTATCTTTTTCAGCAGGGCAAAAAAAGTGCTCGGGTCAATATAACCTTTCAGCAGCGCTAACTAATTCCTGGCTCACATCTAATAGCTGATTAAGGATGTTAGTGGTAGACTTTTAGCAGTTTGGATGGTACTGTCAATACCGTATTGTCAGTACAGCTGGGTTCTTAACCCCGTCAGCAAGACTTATGATGATTTACAGAGCTCTGAGCCTTGACTAAAAGCAATCTCGAACCCTGTGTTAGCCTCTATGGGCTGCTAAACAAACACAGCCTGAGGTGGACCTGCCTACACGGCTGAATCAAGTCAGGCTGAAAGTCGACACGACTCCTTACCTAACAACTCCAGGGCGCAAATTTTAAAAACCTTTATATCCTCAGAAATTTTCCTTAAAAAAGAAAAGAAAAAAAAGGAAGATCGAACCTTACCATCTCCAGATCCAATACACGATCCTGTAAAGACACACAAACACAGCAATGTTACTTTACGTGCATTTAAAACCATGGAAGGAACCAAAGCCGAAGTAAGGCTTAAACTAGCATGAGGAGACGTGCGTGAGACAGCGAGTCCACGAAACTGCTCAAAGTAGTGGATGAGCAAAGCCGGTCTATGTGTGTGTGGGGGAAGAGTGACAGAGGAGAGGAATGGAGAGTTCCAACAAATGGGTAACAAGGGAAGGAAATGCAGAGGCTGGGGAGAGTCTGTAGCACCCAGCAGACTTCTTGTCACACACACTGACACACTCACACAAAGACAAACCGCTCTCGCTGCTCATCCAGCTCCTGACTGATGTTCCCTCTCTAACGATGCATAAGTGATGCTATGCCTCTTATCTGCCACTCAAACGCACACCTGCTCTTCCCTCCAACCGGCTGCCCCCCCCGCCCTCCCCCACCGCTGCCTGTAATGTGGTGATGGCTTCTAACAAGGGTATCTTTTCTTTTTTTCCTCCCCTCAGTCCACCCCTAACTTTTTTTCCCCCCCCACATTCTTTTCATAACTCGCCTACGTCCTTCACTCTATCTGTCTTTCCTCTCCACATATCACTTTCCTCATCCTTCATATTTAAAAGCCCGGCTGCATCTTAAGAGGGCACCCGAGCTCTGGCAGGTGCCATTATGCAGCCACAGATGGGACCACGGTATCCATCACACACATGCACAGTCACAGAGGCAAAAACACACACACTCTGGCAGAACAGTTCCGTGTGTGTGTGTGTGTGTGTTTTTTTAATGGTGAATAAAGAGCCAGTGAGGCGCTGGGGGCCCGTCCACTCCAGACTAGGTGAATTGGTGGCCTGCCAAGTGTGGCTGCTGCCGTATTGAAAGACAGAGACAAGGCCCCTGGTGGCTTTTAAACCGCGAGGCCTCATGTCTGCAGTAATTAGCTACTTGTCCGAGCAAGGCTGCAAGGAGTGCGTCAGGCCCACAGCTGTGTAGTAATGTTTGTGACACAGCATCGGAGAGCACAGATGACCAAAGTCCAGCAGTTGCTGTAAAATTACTCAGGTGATGTGCAAAAAAAAATACAAAAAAATAAAAGTGATGTGTTCACGAACTTGTACCACATGTCTCTTGTAGAGTTTAAATGATGTCAGCTGGATATTAAAAACAGAAGCTAAACAGATGCAAATAGCACACAAACATGTCTGCATGAATAAAAATACATGATGCTGACCTGAAGGCTTCTCATTTCTTCCTCCTTCCTGCAACTCCTCTCCTGCAGCTCTGAAATGAGAGGATTGTGTTGGAGAAGATGTTGCTGTGGATGAACTGAGTGTCAGATGTCAGAGCGTAATGATATCTGTGGTCCATACCGGCTGTATGTGAGCCAGATCAGATGTCACTCTATTATTTTTTTTGATGTGTGCTGTAACTATGGCAGCAGTCATGTCTGCTTCTGCAACAGAGCTGAGCGTTTTAGTCGACTAAAGAGACCATCAGCGACCATTTGGATAATATTGAAAGTAAAACCTTTTTCTTGTTCCAGCTTGTCAGATATGAGGACAGACACACACCATCCCTAGGACGTCCTTAATGATCACCAATGATCACCTCATTTAACCAATGAGTTATGGGAAAAGTGGAATTTGGACAATAAACCTCCCAGCACATGAGAAAAGATTTGTGCTTTTCTTATTTTTTTTTATTAATGAACTCTGTTTTGGTCACATGATAAATGTTCATACAACATGTCTGACTGCTTCAAACACCATTTGGTGCTCGTGGAATATTTTCACACAGACAGGTAGATAAAAAGCAAACTCTGCTCGTGTTTGTTGTTGATTGCAGCGCCAAACTGTTTTTAATTACAATCACTGGCGGCTTAATGAGATCCTGATTTGGAAGAATAACTCAAAATTTACTGAGCAATTTTGTTTCATTAAGCAAATGTCACAATAGTTTCCCAACTTTATTGTTCCAGGAATTATGCCGAGCAGAAGCAGCTTTGTGCAAACGTTTTTAATAAACTTTTTACATTACTGGAACAATAAAAAGAAAGAAAGTGTTCAAAAACATTTTAATCAATCTTTTATGAAATATAATCAGAAAGTATTCTTCTTCCAACAATTGGAACAATAATAACTGAGGTGTTGATTTTGTCTATTGTTTAAATTCAATTAAAACATGAGTATGTCAATGAGAACTGAGCATCAGACAGATACATAGAGTCTGGCAATAAGTCAATATTATACGTATCTTTGATTTTGGATAACACACTGTGGTGTTAGTGTTATAAGTTGTAATGTGGTGTAAGTGTTGTCTTTTCCAAGTTGTAAAAGCTTCATTACTAAAGTGATGTGAGCTTTCTAAACTTACCAGACTGTTCTGGCTTTTATTTCACAGATATGTCGGCGTATATGTCCGCCAACATGCAAACTGTTTTTACAGAGCATAATACACAAAAAGGTTATACATACTAAATTCCTACTTTTAGCTTCAGTGGCTCCAAAATTAGCTGATAAATATTGAATTATGTTGCCACATTTTTTTTTTGTCATTTCATCTTTCTTGTAGTATTTGAAAGGACATTCCCCACAGCTGAAGATAAATTAACAAAAATTATGTAAAAGACAAAGAAGTGGTGGAAGTAGACTTTTTCTTTTATTACCAGCTCGGTGTGGAAAATAATCTGTAAAACATTCTGCTTCCATTACATATCTTTGGCACAAGTGTCAACCGTCTTTGATAACCACATTTGAGGAATCATTTCGAACAAAGTGTATATATTGTATATATATATATATATATATATACTTCAGTATAGATATAAAGAATATCAGCCAATATATTAATTTTAGATACATTTTTGGCTCCAAAAATATAGTTCATGTCGGGCCAGTAACCTCTATATCCAGATAACGTGATTGTTTGTTAAAGATCTCATTGTGTAAATATTTTGTGAAAGCATCATTTGTCATGCCTACAATATTGTTACAATATTGATATTGGGGTATTTTGTCAAAAATATTGTGATACTTGATTTCATCCATATTATCCAGCCCCCCCAGATAGTACACAGTAACAAACTGATGCCACTTCTGATGACAGCATTCAGCTCAAAAGCCTATAAAAGCCTGTGCAAACATATTACTCGGGCTACTCTTTTGTTAGCCTCCCCTCCAACACACCTAATGGCATGTCCCCAAATTCAATATCCCATTACTTGGGGAGGGCTGAGTCTCCACCTCCTCAAACAAATGAGTATAAACATATATCTGACTCCGCTGGCCAACCCATCGAACACAAATACTTGGAAATGCCAAACAGCATTTCTTCCTAAGGAACAAACATCCAGGCTTTCCAACCTCCAAGTCGGCTAAATCTCCTTTAAAAGCACTAGGAGGAAGATAATACCGCACGTCCACTGTTAGTGCCACAGTTATCTTTGCTGACTCACACCTATTCCCATCTCACCTAAGAGCTGTGCTAGGTTCTGTAATACTACAACCTCTGTTATCTACACATGCAGCGCAGACTTGTTTTTAAGGGAAAAGGCCAATAGGGAGCACTGCACAAGTGATGAAAGGTCTGCGGGAAAATACACAGACTGCAACCTCAAGCTGACACAAGTAAATTAACTAACACAAATACTATATATCACACAACAGCTCTGCAGAGTGCTGGCAATAAGAGCTAATCTGTAGAGATAAAAGAAGTAGATCTGATAACACAGCTTGGTAGTAGTATTTGCCACACTGCATGGTTATGTATATTGTTGCAGTTGCAGGGTGGGAAGTCCTAAAATAAAAATCACGGAGAAAACATGTTACAAGCAGCGGTTTTTTTTTTAGATCCATGCCTTCAGTTCAAAATAACCAAATGTTGCTGTTGTGACGCATAGATTTCTCTTCGGTCTAATTACTAAAGAGACCATAGCAGTGGTTTCGCCTGTAGTGAAGACAGACGAGGCCACTTCTGTCAAATGCCTGATTGGATCCAATGACAGAGCGCACTGATTCCAAACGGGGATCCGGGGATGAGGTCGTATCATCAGATTGCTTATCTGAATTGTGCATTGCTTCCACTATAGCCAAAAAGCATACAGGGACAGAGTTACAGATAGCTGACTGTTTTCCATGTCCACGACTTTGTCCCAACTCTCCCTCTATGGTCTTACTATGTCTTTCAACTCTTTCTCTCCATTAATGGAACACAAATTAGCTCCATTTGCCTGTATTGTTCAGATGAAGTGCTGAAAACAAGCTGTTATTCCTCTACCAGTTACAGCTCATTAGGAGGAATTCAGTAAAAAAAAAAAAAAAAGAAGAAAAAGCGGGGGCTCAGGACGGGAAAAACAAGTCTATTTTCCACAGAAGACTCAAAGTTCACAGCCATTAAGATGCTTTCTTAAACATTTGTCATCGTAAACAGACAGACCCATGTGCACAGTCTAAAAAACAATGCATCACAGACAGCCATTTTCCCAAACACCCATTACAACACAGCAGACAAAAAACACTCAGTCACAAAACATTTCAGTAATACGCCTGCACTGAATTAGTTATTGCTCTTAAGGATGGTGTGATTTTATGTACATGTGAGAGGAAGAAAACAGATCATGGACTGAGTAGGCTATATCTATGAAAAAGAGCGGTTAAGGAATCCTATGGTGAATATTCATGCCTTTTTACCATCATTAATTTAGTAGACATGTAAAACCAAAGGATTTCTTGTCCAGCAGTCTTTTATCACAGGCGATAACTCCCTGATTTAAAAAAAAAAAAAAAAAAAAAAAAAAAAAAAAAGGCCTCTGAATGGTCTTGCATGGAGAGTCGGCCTCAGCTATGTTTCATCTGTTTCAAGTGAAACAGGCGTCATGCTGCCAGGGGGCCCACAGCCGCAACCAGCTTACTTCATTTAAACATGACATACTGTACGCCGCTTCACTCACCAGTGCACACTCGGCTGATAATAGAGTCTGTTGAGTCAGCAGGGTCACGTTTCTCTGTGCGTGTAAGGTTTGCTCGTGGCTTGTTTAACCACTTATTTGCCTTCCTCTGATCTGTTGACCGTTTACTTCGATTCCCCGCATCGAAATAAGCTTAAAAATTATCTTTTCTATCTACGTCATCTAAGATAGATCTTGAACAATTGGATCACCACATCCACAACAAGCAATGATGTACTTGCTGCTGCAATATATTACAGACAGTAAGGACAATCATGTGGGTATCATGTTATAGATTGGCTTAAAAAAAAAAAAAAAAAAGTCGGGTTAAAAAAAAGAGAGTTCGGGCCGCGTGCTGCCTTTTGAAACAGGCCCACAGGTGCTCCGCTTACATGATGCTAGGCTGTAACACATTTGACACAGCATGAGTGTATGAGTGTGTGGCATCCTAAGCGTGTGACATCATCATGAAGGACTTTTCTGATTTTCTAACGCTACCTTTCTTTTCAGAGCTGAGTGAATCCTGCAGCTTCTCCTGTTGCTCCAGGCGCTGCAGGAGAGTCGCCTGTTCGGAGTCCCAGCTCCGCCTGAGGGACTTCAGCTGATCCCTGGTCTGCTGATGCTGCCTCCTCAGGCGCTGCTCTCTTGTGTCCCGGTCCCGCACCTCCTCACACAGCCAGCGCAGCTTGGTCTGGTGGGGTTCAGAGAGACACGCGTGCATTATATCCGGGTGGATTCAAGGGTTTTATTGAAAACTTGGGGAATCAGGGCGTTACGGAGGGGAAGTCACCAGTAGACCTCAGTTCCCACTTTGACACACTGCAGTTCATACACATGCTGGTAATAAAAAGGATTTCCCTTACGTACCCACACATATACTGCCCCATCTGAGTTTTCTGATATAAAAATCAATACTAAGGACTTCGTATAAGATCCTAATTAAGACCCCAAAGGTGTCTGATAGATGTATATCTCAAGAGAATTCCTTTTTACCCTTTTAAGTAGAGCCCGACTGATATGAGCTTTTTGGGGCTGATGCTGATGTCGATATTAGGAAATAAAAAGATTCTGATATTGATACATCTGCCAATATTGTTTACATATAAATACTGCACATACGGTATAGATAAGACTACTTTTGACACTTGTGAGAAAGATATGTAACGAGGGCAGAATATTTTACAGTTTATTATCCACACTTTTTGCTCTCTCTGTCCAAAATGAAAGTTTACAGATCATGGAATCATTATTTATCTAATTTTGCCTTTTGGCTGACTAGTGTTCAAGTCACTTCAGAGAGTCGGATTGAGTCGGATAACTGTCCAGAGAAAATACAGGCGCATTACATAAGATAAATAAACTCACAAGGTTTTCGACAACAGGTTGTCACAGCCAAACAAAATGACTTGTTAAATGGTTATCCCGACTGTGAGCCTGTAAATCATAACTACACTTTTCTGACCAAAAAAACTCTTAACAAGGGAGCTAATTATCTCCCTTGTTCTCCAGTGCTTTATTCTTGTAAATGCACAACACTCTGAGGGCCTTTCTGACAGGCGATATACATTATACTGATAAACACTACGAATTGTGCAAACACATTTTAACACAGTATCATGCATCACCGCCACAGCTATAATTACATGTTTCGTTTTGTACGTTTACAATATTAAATGGGAACCGATTTGTCTAGGAAAGAAGCCAGGTGGCAACTATTATTGCAGAAAGAGAGGAACTGAATGGCTAAAAGGCTTTAAATTACAATTGCATCGTGTGATTTCATCAATTAAAAGAGCTTCTTTTGCAAAACAGAACATCTTTTTAACCCTGATGCTGACACGGAGAAATGGAAATCAGTGAAAATGTAGTAAGACTGAACCTCTGAAGGTAGTTCAATTTACAAGTGTCTTTGCCCTTTTGATTATCATGGAAAGTCATTCTGCTGTGAATCCCTGAACTTCACACTTTCAATACACTCACCGCTGACTCTCACCACACACCAGCGCTCAGCTGTGGAAAATAGTTTTCTCAACAATAAATCATCTTTTTCTGAGCGGTTACACCACGGTTAATGTTTGTTTGAAACAAGCAGAACTGGAGCTACACGTGGCTGGTGAGATCGTTTTGAGTTTGGAAGAAACAAATCCTTGATTACATACATGTATAATCTATGCCTGTCAACGATACACAAAAGGTTCGCTGAAAGGTTTAACAATTGCCCTCCAAATTAAAACAATCTAACAGGTTTGTTATTACTGGGATAATTATTATTTTTAGTGCTGTGATTAATAGACAAGTGCATTCATATTAAAACAGTAGCCTTATGTTATTTAGCCTTTTTGAGGCTATTACATTGTGAAATCAGTGAATTTTCCAGGTGATATCTTCAGTGGTACTTTGGTCATTTATTTTGATACGTCGTGGTCTGAAAAGTCTGTTAACCTCTGATCTATGCAACTGCTCTCTTATTATCTTCGGTGTCACGTAGGGTTCAGACAAAGCATGGTGTTCATAGTAATAGCATTACATAATTTTGTGTTCTCTCCATTAGATAATTGATTATGATTGATAATTATTCCCCCCCAAAAAAATCACAAATACCTTCGTCTCTGCCAGCCAGCGGTGGGGGTCTTTCACCAGTCCAGGTCTCTGGGAGATTGCCTGAATAACAGAACAGAGATAAATGCAAATGTGAGCATTCCTGTGTTGAGAGCATGAATTTCAAAATTTTATTCTTAAGAAAGTGTATCATGCAACGGGAGCAAATTGAAAACATATCGTGTTATCTGGATAACATGAACCTAAGTTGTCTAGATAAGACAAAAAGTCTGTGGAAAGACGTTACGGGAGTTACAGAATTAAAATGTGGATGGACATACAACAGGACAGAAATCAGAAGAAAGGGCTTCCTGTTAAAACCCTGAACTTTTGTGAGGAGCTGCTTCTGCCAACTTAAATTGGCATGAATGTGTTTAACAACTTGTGACACTACACACACCGGAGCGTGCACGCATGCACACCCACACATAGAGGTTTTGCGTGTCATAAAAATGAGCTCAGGGAGTATGTGCTCCATCCTTTGCAGACAAGCTTGTCAGCGTCAGCAATGCAAACTGCCTGTCTGCCAAGTCCTAATGACTGCTGACGCACACATACACAAACAAAACCACCAGACACAAAGACAGATACAGAGATGAACACAGTCACATAACTACGTGGCACCGAGTCGAGAGCACACCTCCACCACTAACATGCAGCTGCTCAGACAGCTACATGTGGAATTTTGAGCAAAGGTTAATAATCCCTTCTAAGCTTCATTACCTCTTCGTTTCACATGAGGTGGTGAATATGTGTGCGTGCCAACACCTGAAGATAGATATGGCTTCTTCTTTTTTTTTTATTCTACCCGGTTTGTTGTATTTCATTGATTATTGGATCCCTGTGCAGAGAATATTGTCTCTATCTGTTCATTGGCCATTTGGGTTTCACTTCAACCACTGCACCTTATTTTTTGCCCGTATTAGATACTGATAGTGGAAATACAGGCAGGAAACATGGAGAAAGAGAGGGCTATGACAATATACTGGAGGATGCTGCAGTAATATGTTATGCCTCTGAAGCACTGGACCGTCAAGGCCATTTCAAGTGACAGTTTTATGCCAAGAAGAACGAAGCTTTTTCTCATTTGCTCATTAATGAAGAATTTGTTCTTTCCTGTGCCTGCTGGTGGTTCGTACCTCAAACATTCATTTAAGAGCTGGCCGATATCAAAGGGAAACTTCATGATTCAACAATAGAACTGTCAGCAGCAGTGCTAATTAGCTAGTTAGCACTAAACACAAAATAAAACTGAGTCCTATCTAATGATGCAAGTTTTCGGTCATAAATGTACAAAGGCCATAAAAGTAAACCTAAAAAAGAAAAGCAATGAAGTAAAATTACATTTATTTAACTGATAACGGTGCTAGCTGAAACATCAAGGATCACTAAGGTTATTACAATTCATGCTAAGAGAAACATTAACATGTGTCCCACAGTTCATGACAATCCATTGCAATAGTTGTTGCTATATTCCAGTAGTCTGGACTAAACGGGAGAATCAGTCAACCAACCAACAGACCAACACTGATGTCCTGAGTACCATCCCACCAGCACAGGCGAAATGACTGCAGCAACATCCACTTTAATATTTACATACGATGTGAAATAACATCTATTCTAAAATGAGCACTTTTGGAGTGGCAGGTGGTTTGAGTGAAGGGGTACTGGTGCTCATCTTACAGGGCAGTGGGCACAAGCACCTACTCGTCCAAAACAGAGGACTATCTCAAGTTCCTGCAGCCTATCAGGTGCCCATCTCTTCAGCTGCCGATGGCCATTAAGGCTGCGTTCAACAACGGTACCAACTTTTGAAAGCTGTGGTGCTGCTTGTATCCATCTGTTTGCTTTTACCAATACTGGTGGCTCCACTGACGGTACATAGAAATCTGTTTAGAAGTTACATGCTGATCAGACATAGGTCACACATGACCTATGAAATATGAAAAGAACTAGTAATAATAAAAAATAAAAAAAATCTTTGCTCCATGACCAACCTTTTCAAAAGGTTTTTGTCATGTGTACAGAGCAACATTCAGCCACCCTGCTACCAGGGCAGAAACACAACTCACCTCCTGCTACATAAAGTAAGAAGAAAGAAAGCCAGGAGACATAACAAACACTCTCATTCGGCCGTGAACAAAGTCAACACAACAGTACAAGAGCTTTCTCAGGAACACCCTTGTGGCAAGTTGTTTACGCGTGATCAACAGACATGGAAAACACACAGCAGGAGTTGTTTTTTTTGGGACCCTTTCTGTCCCGTGTCTGAGCAAACAGCGTCGACACTACACAGGTGTTAAGCAACTTTTTCCAGCTGTCACTCAAACCCAGATCCAAGCAAAGCGAATTTCCCAAGTTGTTGCCGCGGCAGCTCAAAGTGCGACGGTGGAGCGCCGCTGTGCCGAGGTCCCCGTCTCAGGGAGTGTACAACCGTATGAGAGAGCATGTGACCGAGTGGGAGGATAAAACATGCCTCTATGCTTCTCGCTCACGCTCTCTTTGCTCCTTCTCGAACCATCAAAGGCCGTTCGGCGCGGTGGCAGACAAAAAGGAGGTGAAACTGAACGAGTAAGCTGGGAGTTGAAAGTTCCGTCTGCTGGGTTGAAGTGAAAGAAATGCCACTATTTTCTCAGCAGCGCTGCCGTGGAATCCACGCGTCTGCCACTGCTAATTTAAACGTGCGACTGCACGCTTTGCGTCTCTTTCAGAATGCGAGTAAATCTGCGTCTGTGTGTCTTTGGTTGCAGTGTGTTTGTTTCACCTCCCACTGTGAGAATGGAAAGAATTTGGAGACAAGCAGAAGGCGGAGATGATAAGTCTATCGGAAGGTGGAAAGGATACGGGGAGGGATGTTTTCATTGAGATTACCACGGCGGCCTACTCTCTTCATTAAACAGTTAAGGAAGCAAGACAGAGAATAAAACAGCAGATGTTCCAGGCTGGATTCAAACACAAGAGAACTTTGCACTGCACTTAATGTACATGATGTGCAGAGACTTTAACCAGCTGAGTCCAAAAGACACAAAGACATGAATCGAGGGAGGACAAAGAGACGGGAAAATAAAACAACATCTTTCAAACTCATTTGAAGGTCAAATCGTAGGTCCTAAACTTATATAAAGTAATGTATATGAACTTAACGGTTTACTGATAGTCTTTTTTGATATTAAGAAAACAGTTTCACTGGTTCATAATCTTCTTAGTAACTGATTATAATATTTTAGTAGACAAAACCCAAACTCCGTTAGATTAGAAAAATACTGTGGAATTAAATGAACTAAATGTTCAGTGTCCTTGCTGCTTGTTCCAACACATTCAGAATCATTATTGCATTTGTCGTTAGTTTTAGCTTTGTTGTAAACGCTTGTTATATATATATATTATTTTTTTTTAAAGCTCATTATTTCAGTTTTGTATTTCTCTGTGATGCAGCACAGTGTCTACAACGTTACTTATCACAATCTGTGTCAGCCTTGACACTTAAACCATTTTCTGTTGCTCCAAAACATATATATTTCAATAATTAAATGAATATAATAAACATGCAACAACTAGTCGACTATTCATTTGGATCAACAGCTTTTCGTCAACTAGGGGACTCTTTAGCTGGTGGCAGCTCTACTTACAACGTTTTGCTTCAGTGCCTCCAAAGAGGAAGAAGTAAGGAGGGTATTATGAGGTAACCGAAACCTAATACACCTTTTAACTGTTAATGATTCCCCTCATTAGGCCAATCATTAGTAAGTTTGACTTCTTTTCAAGATGACGGATTACAGATGAGGCAAGGTGTTGGCTCGCATCTCTGACTGCGGCAGTGGGTTACAGACTGAGAAATCTATAAGAGCAGATAGGAGCGGGCCGGGTTCATTAACCTGGAGCAGCAGATGAAAACTAGCTTGGAGCATGTAAGTGGGGGGAGCGAGTGTGTACCAAGTCTTAGTGGATGAGGCTGGAGATTCTTCCAGCAGGCAACATGTGTAAAATATTTGTGTTTGTCAGCGGGTTGTGGAGAAGCTTTACTGAGTGGGTATGTGTGGTTATATAGTACTCTGGAGTATGTGTGTTGTAAATATTTATGCTTATGAATACTGGTGTTGGATGAAGACTAGTGAGAGTGGATCATTGACCGAATCAATCTTCAGACAGCCAAACAGAAACTCTCTTATTTCTGACGCATTATGAGAGGAACAAGTTCATTGGATAAGACTGTAATGCTTTGAACAGTTAAAGGAAAAAGAAGAGGACGGCTCGAAACAAGATGGATGGATCCAATCACATAATCATGAATAAACCATTTAGAAGCTTGAACACCCAAACAGAAGACAGGTTGTTCTGGAGGAGCTCTATCCATGGTCACCAGGAATCAAAATCCTCTTTACAGCCCATAATATGTGTGTAGAATATATTCTCTACGTATGTACAACACAAAATAAAACAACGTTTGAGATGGGGTTTTTTTTTTTCTCTGATTAAGAAGACGCTAATATGAACAGAAGGGTTAAGAGACAGACTGAGATGTAACAAAAGGCGTTTTGGCACCAAACAGTTCTAAGGACTTTCTTGAGAGGACCTACCCCCCAGAACTAAATATTTGTTCGACCAATCACTGCACAGTTATGTCACCGCAGTTCCTATATAGTTCCAGTTCCTATTATAACGGCTAAAAAAATGACCAAAAAACAATAATAACTCCCTCCCACTGCTCTTACGACTGTGAAATAGTTCAGGTCAAATGTACAGTAAACTACAGCTGTAAGCAAATAAACCAGAACTTGTCTATTCAGTATGAGATAATCTCATCAATCTGATTTCTTATATCCATCATCAGCAATGTCATTAGTATCCTATTAGTTTCCCTGCTCTTGCTAAGCCTCCTATATACTGTAGGGACCTGGTTGTAAAAAAGGAATAATATCAACGACAGGAGCTGTCCAGCATGTACTGACAGAGAGCCAAAAGGTAACAAGGGACCAATTAAGAAAATTGTGTATGAATTAAACTAAAGACACATTTTTTCTTAGGAGTCTGTGGACCAGCAGAGTTTAATGATGAGTTAATAATAGATCGGGATATAACAACAAGGACTGTAGATACGCCAACATTGAGCATGTAACAAGCCAGTGTTATATCAGTCGTATGTGTTTGTAAGCTAATTTTGGGCCTTTCCTGTTAGTTGCTAAATGTGGCTGTAAAAAACCCAAACAAAACATAAACAGAAGGAAATTAAATAGAGGGAGTTTTTCCTTCCCTGTGTTGGAGGTTTTTCTCCCTTAAAGAGGAGTTCTTCCCTCCTTGCTTATGTGGGAATCTTTGTGTTCCTCTGTATAATATTGTAAAGTTCTGCTGTACGGACTTTAATGTGTTAAGTGCCATGAAATAACCTGTGTTGTGATTTGGCGCTATATAAATACAATTGAATTGAATTACCTGTAGTTTCTCTTCGCCATTCCTCGCCAGGCTGCAGCAGGCCGCGTCCAGTTCTTCCCCCATCGAGGTGAGGACTGACTCTTGCTCTGCCTCCATCTGCAGCATCTTCTGCTCCAACTTAACAAGTTCTGACTCAGAGGCACGTCTCCGCTCGCTTGACCCGACCTGTGAACAGCGTCAGACAGCCGATTGGAGCACAGTTTGCCAATTCGCTTTTCAGTATGTTTATCAATTCTGTTTGACTCTTACAAGAAACTGATTAAAGTACATTTTCTGTAGATGAATGCAGTAAAGCAGCACTTTTCCTGCTTATTACAAGATTAAATTCAATAATTGTTGTGGGTTCCCTGAATAATAAACCCTTACAAACATCTTTGGGGATCAGAGCCACTCAGTTTCCTCTCAGACAAACAGATCTAGTTATGTTTCCTCTCCTGGCCGGTACTGTCAATAGTTTCAGGGTCTCTACCGGGACACGGCCAATCGATGAGTCCGAAGACAGGAACCAAGTGAACAGTGCTGCCCAGGGACCATGGATCATTATCCTGTCCCTGAGATAATGAACGACCCATGTTACATTAATAAAAGGCCCTTTTTCTGCATTCAACCGATTTCAAATCAATACACGGTTCCCGTGAAAAAGCCCCATACAACTTATCAGGGGCCTGTCAGAGCGGTGAATTGGGGTTCAATACTTCATCAGCTGTTGTAAAACACCTGAGGACAGATTGATAAAGAGCCTTTAAAAAATAGTGCTGATTTGGCACTACTTAACCTTTGGGACTGTTGTTGGGTTTGTATGGTCACATGATCTCAACAGTAATCAGGTTTTAAGGCAAAGAAGGAAGGAAAGGCAGCGAAGTCCCTGTAGGTTTTTGTTAATTCCAATTGTAGACACAACATTTCCAGCAATGGCAGATGCTCTTCGAATTGGAATATCTGAGTGTGATAAGAGTAAGCAGGCTTTCAGCCCCAGACGAGAGATGCACTGGCTGATTGTCCGCATAAAGCCAAATGTCTTGTGATTTCTTCATGTGCTAGATTCGGCCATGATAAAACATATTGTTAAATTGTGAATAGACCTGTCACAAATATTACATAATCACCCGATTGCATTTAGTTGAGCTGACCACAGTCATTTTGGAAAATCATACCAATTATCTACATAAAAACAGCTCGGTGAAACTAAAAGAAATGTCATATTTCCATCACAGTTTCAACGACGTTTTCCCCCATTTGAGGTTTGACTGGCCCTCTTTTAATGATGTCATCTCAATAGCCCCCTTTGTTAAGCTGCAGTTGAATGACACATAATCATACTACATTGATGATTTTGATTATAGGTGCCTTTTTGGGTCTAACAGGCAAACAGAGATGTAATTCATATTTATCTGTTCAGATATTCAATGCCAATAAATGGCCTGTCTTCTTCTTCATAAGGTGTATTATTAAACTAGAATTAGGCTTATACTATAACAGTGGCATAAAATGAACAGAAAAACACATTTTACTCGTTAATCACAATTATCTTTACGACTGTTAATCATTAGCTAAAATGTCATGATTGTGGCAAAATCTGCAGTCTGAAGAGCATGCGGCTGTTTAAAGAGGAAGTACAATGTCTACTGATGTCACTCATGTCAGATTTATTATATTAAATACTTTTCTTTGCTTTTAGTCCTTAATTGCAATCAGCTCAAATATTAAAAAAAATTGAGACAACATTTATTATAAGTACTGTCACATATTATTCATCATTATGCTTGAAAGACATGGCAAAAGAGTCGAGGCTTACTTTGTCCTCCAGTTCCTGTTTGAGTTGCTGGTATTTTCTGTGGAGGAGGGCATGTGCCTCATTTTCTGTGCTCAGCTGAGCTGCCAGCTTGTCACACTCATCCCTCATCTTGTCCAACTTGATGTGCAGCGCCCCACACAGCTCCTTGTTTGATGCTGCATCTGCCTAGTAGAGTTTATATGTTTAAGGCAATGATACACAGGTAATTTCAGAATGGTGGTTTTCTACTTGCAAGAATACCAAAGGGAAAACAGGTGGCAGTCTGCAATTCTTGTGATTTTTGAAGTTTTAAACCCAATTGGGAATTATTTATTAATAAAGATACATTTTTGGATTTAAGTGCAGTTTTGCGGCTCATATACAGCATGTTAGATTTACCAGTGGACCCTAATCATCTGGCAAAGATCTTAAGTCACGTCTGACAGCTACAGGCTCAATTCACAATAAGGTCTGACGTGACATTCTGTGCTGTACCAACAAGAGAACATCATGTAATGGGTCAAGAGAATTGGTAAATGACATTTCCAAGACACTGAAACCATGTTCTCAGTCTTTAAAGCCGGTCCCTTAATGTCAGAGTCTGGCTCAGCCGCAGACATTAGCTCTCTATCTACAATAATAACATTATCACACACAGCTCAAGATAAAGTGGAATGAAAAAGGATGACTGAGTACTGGAAGTGACAGGAGCGACACAAACAAAGACAAAATTGAAAAAAAAAAACAGAAGAGCTGGAAGTGAAAATGCAAAAATTAGAACTGCAGGGAGGCAGAAAGAGAGGGATTAAGACAGAGAGACGACGGCGAGAGGGAAGATAGAGTGGAGGAGAAATCAAGACTGAGAGGACAAGGACAAGGAAATACGAATATTTTAAGCTTTTTCTGACAGTCGACTGTATCACAATTGCAATATGGGCTTTCAGCTATACTATGTGGATATTGGGTGGGCTTCTTAGGGACATCTGCAGCACCCGTAGGCTAGCATTCAAAAACATCCCAGCAAACGCCCTTGTCCTTACTGCACTTGGAAATGACACCATTACAATGAGTTATGTCAGATATTAATGCCATTCAGCGCAGCTAATGGGCTAAACTCAACCATATCAGGGAGGACCATGCCCCTTAAGAAACAATGTACCCAGGAGGGCTCGTCATTGGAGATATTGAATGTGGGAGAGGGCTGGGTGCTGAGGGAGTAAGTCAAGTGGAGTCCCCTATCTGCAGCACTGCCTTGATGAGACTTCTGAGGTCTGATATCTGGGTTTTTAAATATTCACGCTTGGAGCTTTGGATTGGCCGTGAAGATCCACAGGGCACCACACACCATTAAGAGCTCAGCTATCCTCGGTTCACCCGCACTCAGAGGACAGAGCCCCCGCCAATGAAGGAAATTATTCCAAATGAGAATTTCGTCTGTGTCTCGCTGGGTCGGAAATATGCCAGATGTTTAGTGGCTGTGGCATGTTACCCGGCGCCGAGTTTGAAGTGTGTGCCAATGATATTCTAAATGTCAATTAGAGTGTGGTACTCTGTGATCCATGCCTAGGTGTGAAGAAAAAAAATAAATCTCTATGACTGGCTTATCACCTTGAAACGTCAGAAAAGATTGGACAAATTAAGAGTGTGTCACATCTGGTCCAGAGATCAGCAGTACTTTTGAGAGGGGCCTTTAGGAACATTTGCAGAATTTTTTTAAACATTAAGAGTTAGATGAAAAGATTCACACCACTAAATATGGAGTTACAGTCAGCAGTCAATTCACTTAGAATTGAATAAGAGGGGAAATGGCTCATTTGGTTCTGTTTTTTTGATAAAGCCAGGTCAACTATTCTTTAGTCTTCATGCTAAGCTACCCGGCTGCTGGTTCTATTCATACAAATACTGTACAGACATCTTTATAAAAGGGCCTACCTCAACCTCCCTCAGATGTGCCTGCATTTCATCTCGCTCCTGACGGCAGCGTTTGATCATCTCCTGCGCTTCTCGATCCTTCTTGAACCGGCCGTCCTCCAACGTGGTCTTCATGTTGTCCAATTCCTTCTGATGCACTTCTCTCTCGAGCTGCAGCTGACTGCTCACGGCTGCCCGCTCCTCCTGCAACGCTGTCAGCTTGGCCTGAAGCTCTTTGGTGGCCTTCTGGAGCCCCTTCCTGGAGCTCTCCTCTTCAGCCGACCGCTGGGCGAGCTGGGCGTGGGCTGCGGTCGTGTGTTTCAGGGCGGCCTGGAGCTCGGCCAACGTGTCCTGGTCCCTCTGACAACGACGGGTCTGGGTCTCAGCTCGTTCTTCCAGCCTCTGGTTCTCTTCTCTGAGTTTTGCTTGGATGGCGGCCTGATGCAGAGTTTCCTCCTCCAGGGAAGCTGAGGCCTCCCTCATCTAGGATTAAGAGCTCTGTTAGGATCTCATCAAAGCTCTCTAATGACTTTAAGGTGTTTTCTTATCTATATTATTCACTTTAAAATTAAAATGCAATGAGAAAGAAAAATTTAAATGTATCTGTTAACTGAATTTGACTCGCAGGTATGGTGGTGAATTCAAATTTAGGGAACAATAAAGATGACTGGATGCACATTGTTCAATAAAAACCTATGGTCCAATGAGTTATAGTAAAAACACAGACGCAAGCTTTGTGTCCCCGGCGGTTTGGTTTTCTAGGTTGTCCCAATACCTCCTGGATTTCCTGCTGCAGTGACAACTGCCGCTGGTGAGTCTCCGACAGCTCCATGTCCTTGCGGTGGAGCTCTTCCTCGCGCTGGGCCAAACGGCCGAGGATTTCAGCGAGCTCCCTGTGAGCTGCCTCAGTCTGCTGGCTCAGCGCCTTCAGCTGGGCCTGAGAGCTTTCCTTTTCCCTGGCTGCCTGGAGGGAGGGAGGGAGAGGAGGGAGGGAGGGAGGGAGGGAGAGGAGAAAGGGAAATGAAGAATGAAAATTGAAGAAAAGGAGGAAGATGGTGTACCAAGAGGAGCTCTGACAATAATGACGAGAGCCAGAGAAAGAGTGACAGAGAGACAGAGGGAGAGAAACATATGCACTACCAGCTCTTGCACTGATAGGAAAATGCTAGCACTCAGCTTCCTGATAAGGGACAATGGTCAGGTCTGTTCAAGGCAGATTGCTTCTAATACTCTGGCTTTGACTGGAATTTGCAAAGACTTTGCTGCAGCTCAGAACTTAATCATTTAATTGAGCACTTGATTCTCTCCCCTAATTCATTAAGAGGGCAGAAATGATTTTGTAATTAATTCACGTCACGTTGAGTATGCCAGGTGGGAGTCGGTCCGTCTGTCTGTGAGGCACCACGGTGCTGACTGGGAGTTTGGAGGAAACTCGATCAGTTCAAACGCACTGGGAATCACTGAGAGGTGACTTTTAAACTAACAACCGCAGTTATTGCTGAACACAACCACAGTAACGCAAAGAAAATGTGCTTTTGTTTGGTCAAGTTATTTCAAAATACATTAAATCTGACTTTGACGCAAAGCTCTCGATGCTACAAAGACAAAACAAATAATGAATTAACATCAACAGAAAAAAGCATCAATACGTATGAAACTGCTTTGCTTTGTTTGGGTTAAACAGCGTTTATAAGAAGATCCAGAACACATCTCATGCCATGTGTTTTAATAGGTGTTAACTAGTTTCATGTAAATACCATTTTCATTTCCTTCTTTCCTTTAGAGCTGAGAACAGTTTCCTTCTCTTCATCAAAAGAGGACTGCATGTGACATATAATACAGACTACTTTTGATATGTATATCTCCCTTTACCAATAACTACACTTAATGGGTAAAGAAAATGTTGCTTTTGCTGATATTTCAGTTGATTTTTACTTTGATGGGTCATGTAAAGAATTGGACCAGGAATCTTGTACACATATGATAACAGGAGTACTATAAATATTTCAGCTTTCCCCAGTGACAAAAGACTAGTGATCTATTTCTTATGGAAGGTTGAGATCTAAACTCGGATGCCTTATTTCATGTAAATTGAAAATAATCCCTAAAGGAGCAATTGTAGGCAGTAAATCCAGAGATGAAGCATACATTGACAACTCACCAACAACCATCCAAAAATACCACTTCAGATGGACATAAGATACACAGGATAGAGTGAAAACACTCAGGGATCTATAACACTGGCCGGTTCATAGGTGGACAAGCAGGTCCACGGAACAAAGTCAACAGCTTTAAAAACATCGATACACGATACGATCTCCTCATTTCCTCGTAGTATTGTGGTGTGATGTGTCCATCGTGTCCACGCTGCTCTCCAGCATCACTGCAGCCAGTTGTAGTAACCTACTTTCCTTCCACCCTCCACTGATGTATTCTGATCTCACTCAGTTGCAGGACTACAGAGAGACGAGGTTTGTTTTCTCCTCGCAGCCTGCGGCGTTACTACTGAAGTTGAGAAATGCATTTCAGTGCAGACATTATTGATTATTTCACTATTTAGATCAAGACTGTCAAACCCATACAAGTTATGGAAGTTATAGAGAAGTCAGAGTCTGTTGCTGAGACCTGAGGCTCGGTTGTAGCTAACAGTGCTGCCAGCTGGCTGGCTGCTAAGTCACTCTGGAGCAGCAGCTGAAGCCAAAACATGTGAAACGTGAAGTGAGAGATAACGGTTTACATCACAACAGTTGAGTCCACGACAACTACACTCGTTACTGAAAGTGCAATAAAACCTTAAAATGCCAATAAGAACTTTTTACAAACCACCTGCTCAAAAAGCACAAACTGCCGTGTCCACATCCACAGCGCGCTGCTGAGGCCAACAAAAGCTGTCGGTCTGTAGTTTAACTGTTTAGATTAGCATTTCAAAATTCATCAAAATATTTCAAACTTAGCTGCCAGCTGATTTCTATGCTCTTCATACTTTCTAAACTTCACTCAGGGCTTTGATGTCAGAAATCTAATATTTATTTGAGATGTTATTGGGTTTTAATATTTGTTTTTTGTAAACATTACGGTTGTTGGTCAAGAAGCAGTATTTACTAGGACGTAAAATATAAATACATTTTAATCATCTTCTGACTTTGAATCACTTCAAAGTCAAATTGCTTGATTCATCGGTGAACATATTTGTTTCACTTCTCTACTTGCTAATTTGTACTGCGAAAAACTAGAACCCGTGTTGTTTTTGATTATAATTTAAAGCAGTTAAAGTAGTTAAAAATGTATCTGAAAATGTTGTTGGGGGAGAACCTCTAAACCCTCCTGACTGTTGTGAGGCCCCATCTGGTGTCAAAAACTAGTTGTCAAGTCGTTTTACGCGAGTCCACTGCCTGTGTGCGCAAACACGGGTGCTGGTGTCGACAGCACCCGAGAGGAAACACCGAAAGTGACAAGTATTCACGCTGCAGTTGCCAACTGATACCGTGTCAATACGCTGCAGCGAGATTTACCACAGCGTGAAAAACCTCAGCTGGATTGTGTGCAATTGAGAGCTTTCACTTTGTTCAATTGTAAGCAGAAACATCAACAAGAGCCAACAGAAACAGAAAGTGGGCAGCTGAGTACTAAGCAGCTGTGAGTGGTATCTTAACTGCAGGGGACACAGAGACAGTGCTGGTTTACTTCAAGTCAGTAACAGTCCCAGCTTTGCTTACCTGTTACCAATGCTCCAAGCTACTATATTGTATAATACTACTGTTTGGACAATAAACATTGTGTTCATACATTTTTAATGCAGGATGCTTGTGGGCTTCATCTCTGCACGGCTGATAGATAAAGCATACTGTTACGGTTTCTTTGTCAATGTGAAAGAATAAACCTAAAGTACTGTAGACTGAACTTCCAAATCAGATGCAAAATGTTGCTTTGTTGCTTCAAACAAGCTCTGCGCAGTAAAAAAGTTACGGCACTGAAAAAAAGAACAGTCGAAATCAAATCAGTAGAGGCTGATATATTTTGGTTCTTGGTTCCTAATATGGGTCAAACTGCCAAAACACACATCTTTTTAAATGTAGCTTCACAATTTCACCTTTTCTACGAGCAATAACCAGAGATAAGGCAGAACAGGGCAGTTCAGATCAATCCACTCAAGTCAATGACTTGTCAAAATGGGATTTTTTTTTTTCCAATGTTGAAAGCCAACATGAAACAGATCAACAGTTACTTAGCCGCAGCTGCCGCTGTGGGCTGTGGTGTCAAGCATTGTGTAATGAATGTATCTGCTTCAACCGACCTGCGAGGCCTTGTCGGTATGAAACTGAACCTGCGCTCTCGCCTCCTCCAGCTCCTTCGTCAGTCTCCTGCACTTTGCCCTCCACTGGCGCACGGCCTCTTGAGCCCTGGTCTTCAGGTCCTCTCTGCTCCTCACGCTCTCCTGCAGTATTGCCTCCGTCTCTCTCCTCTCTGCCTGCCCTCGGCTCTGAAAGGATGATTGAATTTATGAATAAAGTGGATATTCATTCTTTATAACGTGAAACCATGTATTTTTTTTTTTTTTTTTTTTTTATCCACAGGGCGTCTTGTAGAATAGAATATTTCACCAGCCTGGCGCTGAAGAATCTTATTACTGCCACATTACGTTTTAAATACTTAACATTATCATTTTATAAACTTGAGGCCCAGAGTGAGGAACTAAAAACAGCATGTTTCTAATTTAAACTTCCATTATGAAAAGCACTCCTTGATTAGAGCCCTTGATTCAAATTACCTCTCCACTTATAAATTAGTGTAACGCAGTTAATTCAATATCAGAATACCTGTATGTCCCTCAGCTGTTCCAGCATTCGGAGCTGCTGCTGCTCCCGCCCCGCCAGGTCTGACGATAATTCCTTGTTTATAGAGAAATGAAAGGTCACAGTGTGTGTTTGAGGGACTACTATTGCTGGTGGGAGGGAAAAAAAAAACAAACCAAAATGCAGGAGAAAGGGAGACAGAAGTGTGAAGTAATGGGTTCAAGCTGACAAGGAAAAAGAAAAAAAGCAGTAGGGAGGCAAAGAAGAATAATAAAAAAAAGTGGGATCGATTTAGAGAAAAGATAAAGAATAAAGGGCAGGTACAGCGAGCAAAGAAGGGAACAAAAGACAAGAACAGAAAGGGCAAAGAAAGTTGAGGCTGTTTGTAATGGTATCATCTACAAAGCTGGTCTGCAAGGGAGTCTGAAAGGAGAGTTACTCTAGATTGACTTCATTACCAAGAAAATCACTGAAGTTACAAGTTTTATTGAAGCCTAGGGTAAGGGTAATTAAGGTTACACTGCCGCCGATTAGGTATTTATACTGAATAAGACTGTCAGTTAGCAGTAATTAGTCATCCACTGATTAGTCATAGACCTATTAGACTGTATATAAATTCAGTCACTGAAAAATTGAATCTTCTACCCTATTCTCCTCATTATGCTTCATTTTTGCTCATTTACCACTAAAATGAAACATTTCCAGCGTCTATTTTGATCTGGGTATAAAAACCATAAGAGACGCCTCAGGTGATACATGCAAACACCCCCTTCATCTCTCAACACCTACTCTGCAATAGGGGAAGTGTGGGCGTTTAAACACATTTTCAGAGAAAGAAACATCAGAGATTAGAGGAATGTGCCAGTGCTTGAAGTGCAGCTATTTCTACTAACATTTTATTGATAACAACCACAGTCTTGAATATTCCTGCTTAGTAAATGAATGTATGTTTTTTTTCCTAGATTTTTTTTTCTTTATGTCTTGTTACGGTGATAGAAGTGACACGCACAAGTTTGAGCAGGATAAATGACTGCTGGGTGACTTCTGATCTCCTAGTCCAACTGACACTTCATCTGACGATTTTAAGAGGATCAAGTGGCACGGAGTTGGCGGAGGATACGACCGTGGATGAGACGCAGCCGACAAACTGAAATAACCCGCTCGGGGTGAAGACGCCTGGCCTGGGCAAAGTCGAGAACGTGCTTGTGTAGCACTCCAGCTGAGAGACCTTCAATGCGTCACGTTTATTCTTTAAAGTATACTGCAAAGCGAGCCAAGTGAACGACTGAGGGAAAATATGCAACGCCTTCTCTGACCCACTGCAGTTACGAGCTCTTGTCGCTTTATGAATAGCAATTGTAACCCAATTTCTCTGATACGCACCTTCACCTGTAGGCTGAGCTGGAGCGTCTCCTTCTCCTTACGGTCCAGAGCCCTCTTCAGTTCTTCAACCTCACCCAGGACTGAGGCCTTACGCAGCTCAGCTCGCAGCTCTGCCACTTCTTTTTCCAGGTCTGAACGATCTACACACACACACACACACACACACACACACACACAGAGACATAATTTAATTGTTGTTGGAAATTATTACTGCAGGTTGACACAAGAAAGGTCACGAAAAGGTGGAATAGATGTAAACAAAACAAGAAACATATTGAAGCAGATTTCAATTTCAACTATTTTCTCACCTTACTCTGCTGCAACTGTTTTGCAGGGGAAGCTCTAAACTTCGTGAGTAAGTATTCCAAGATTTGATCAACACCAGCACCTGAGTTTCACACAAGCGCAGCCAGGTGGGTTTTCTTTGACATTCGCAGGGTTGTGCTCTGAGTTCGTCCCACAGGATCAGACTGTCAACATCCAGTTCTGACGCACAACGTTTGGTGAAAACGACCTGAACTGCAGCGCCACGGCCCTTTGGTTCTCCAACGTGACACTACAGTTGTAGCTCCCCTCCTTCTCTAAAAGGTGTTACTACATTTGTTGTGCGCTCTCTGCTCGAGTTTTAGGTTAATGTTCAAATCACAAATGCGCAAGTACAAAAATGTGTGTAACTCACTTTGAATACTTACTCACGAAGGCCGTAGCTTCCCTCTTGCTCCGTGCAGTCTCTGAACTTTTATACCTGTCCTTTTATTTTAAAGGCTCATATACATGTTTCACTCTGTCAATCAGCGTTTGGGGCGGACCAAGATTTAACAGAAGTGAAACGAATATAAATAAAGTGATGAAAGCTGTGTAATATCACAAAACAAAGACATTGATATACAAACAAAGTATTCTTAGCTGATTTAATAATATAATCATAAACTAATCAACAATCTTTCATCCAATCTATGTAAAATTCAGATTTAAACAAATAATCTAAATCAGCCCAAGATTCTTGTTCTATATTCAACTGCGACAGAACTTGAGACACTTTTGTAAGAATCTGCCATTTTCAAGCTTTCACTGCCTCTTAAGGCACTTTGGTGGCCTAAAATCAATAGTTACAAAAAACAGAGAAGCACAGAAAGGTTGGAGTGTCAATAATTTTCTCTAATATACACTCTTATTTTTTTTGTTTGTGCTGTCGTCCAAATCAATTCTCTGTCCTCTCAACACTTGAGTTGTCTTTTCACCACCTTTACTTTCACTGACCCTACATCAGGCCTCTCCTTTTCCATTGCTCTACATTCACCCTCCCTGTCCATGTCACACTCTGACAAGTATTTCGATCCAGCAGTTGGTACTGTCAGGAGATTTCCTTCAGGAAGGAATTAATCCATAGAAATAGGACATAATAACATCTAGTTCTATGGTTACAGACGTGGAAATCTTTTCAAAAACTGTCTTTTAATCTGTTCCCGCTTCCTCCCCTTCCCCTGACACTTCAGTACCTGGCCCTTGCAGTCCACCTCGTCCCCCCTCTCTGTCAGTGTGGTTACCGTGTGGCAGAGCAGTGGGCTGCGACGCCTCCAGCAACACCCTGTGCAGCCCCGTCTTCTCCGTCCTCGTCCTCGTCAGCTCACCACGCATGTCCTCCACCTTGGGAACCATCAGACACAGAAAAAGACATCTGACTATCTGACAGTGGGCAAAAACAACACTGAGGTTTCCTTAAGAGTCTCCTCACAGCTGACTGTTTTGTCCCATGAGGGTTACCGTACGGTTGCATACACAATCGGGTGCAGAACACACAAACAAACCTGCTGAACGAGGGACTCCCTGCTATCCTCTGACTGTTCCAGTAATCTTCTGGCTCTCTCCAGCTCCTGCTCCATCTGCGGAGAGCACAACAATAACAACGTCAGGGCAATGCATAATGAACAGGTGTTTTGGAAGATGGAGATGAGGCAGTAGGAGCCCGGTGCGATGTCTGTGACTAATCTGGGTTTGAGAGTTCAGAATGAGCCTCTCATACAGCACGATACTATGAGGGATGCAGCAGCTATGACTTACAAGAACTTTCATCTTTGAATGAAAGTAATTTGCATTGCGGTACAACTATGAAAGTGTAGGAAGAGAGCTTTATTCAATTTGCAGCTACAAAGTGGAGAATTCAGTAAATTGATGAAGGAAAAATAAAGCAGGAACTTTTATTGGGCAAACATTTATAGTGTTTAGTTCATTAAAAAAAGGCTCACACCTTTTTCAATGGAAAAAAAACAACATCCCTTTAATACCAAATTCATTCACCTTGGACTTCTCCCTCTCTGCTTTCAGTAGCCTGGCTGTAGCCTCCTGGGCTTGAACTTGGCGTCTCCCTAAAGTCTACAAAACACAAACAAAATCACGTTCAGGCCACAGCTTAGTATTACCATGAGTACTGTAAGAATGCAACATGAGAGGTGCTGTTGCATCAAAGTCCTCCCCCCTGTCTCTCTTCCTTCCTTCCCCATCTTGTCTTCTTGGAAGTAGATACTGGCATCACGGTGGATTTGTACAAGACTTTAGATCCCACTCAATCCCACTCATTCTGAGCAGGCCGTGGTGATGAATTACCGGCTGCTAGCAATAACATCAACCCAAGTGACTCATCTATTTGATTCACTTCACAGCGGGCCCATCGGTGGGGAATAGATGTGCCCTCCACTCTCCCTCCTCTCCTGCTCGAGTAGTAAGAGATTATTTTCCTCTTCATTTCCTCATGCTTGTTTATTTACCCTTAATTTTTTGGACAAATGCATTTTTTCCCTTTGCCTCGGGCCCTGCTGGTGTCCCATTAGGGCGCTATGGACAAAAGGGATGCAAATGAATCGGTAGCCGCTATCATTTCACAGCGTGGTTAAAACTCTCGCTCGCGACAGTTATCAGAACAGCTCCACAGTGCCCCTCTGTGGTGGACTAATAAACTGCAGCAGGCATGATAGAAAAGAAAAAAAGAAACACTCAACGCAAGAAATAACCGTGGTTCACTTATTAAAAACATTAACTAACATTATGCTGATGATGGATGATATGGATTTGTGGGGTTAAATGGAAAGTAGAAATATAAGTGAGCAATAATAGAAGATAATGTGCATTTTCGCTATGAGTCTACATCACTACGGCGCACATAATGACAGAGATCTCTCAGCTATTAATGCTTTTAGACAAATCATGCCCATAAAATCCCCCGATTGGAATGAAATATAGGAAAGTCGTAATTGCTTGATTAGCAACCATTTGCACTGTATCAAAGTAGTTGCCAAGGTGGGCTTTATAGTCTGTTAAAGGAGGATTATATGAAATAGTGGGACCACTTAAGAAACAAGAAAGGACAGCAGTGCTTCAGAGAAAAGAGATTTAAAATACAGTGTCCTAGCAATTTGTTTTTTTTTTCAAATTTTCTGTGATTGTATTCATGAGCTATTGATGGACTACACTTGTCACTGAATTCATAAATGCTAATACGTCACTGTTTCAAATTGTACAGGAGATAACTAAACACACCATTAATAGTTACTGTTTTTTCTTTGTTTTTTTACTTCCTTTTCATAAAGGTGAAGAATAATTACTCGACAGCAATCACAAAATGTTTCAGCTGTCATTTTGTGAGGCCATTATTCACCCATTTTAATCTTTCAGAGATTACACCCAGAAAAGCTTGTGATTTCTTGGGAAATTGAGCATTAACACGCTAAGAAAATGCCAACTGCCTCCACTGCTGCTCGAGACGAAACGACCGACACTTTGTGCTGCTGCAAGTCTGACATAATGGGGAGAGAAAGTGCTGCTGGTGTGCTCTTATCAGCAAAATTTCTCTATATGTGGAAACAAATCACATTTGACAGGAAAAATACAGTACAAGCAGGTCCAATAGAGCTGTCAATAACAACGACTGCATTAAAACAGGAAATATTTTTCTCTCTGAGCATCACATTAACTTTGGACAACATAGTCCAATGTAGTGTCACTGTTTCAATTGATTTGAGAGACGTTGTAACCTCGTGGCACTCATGCCTGAAAGTTGATTACGATCAAAAACAGTTGCAATATATTTGATATATTTTTGATCCTGTCAAACAGTATCTTTGTTTTACATTTGACATCTGCATGCTATATTTGATGTCTAATGTTGGCTACTTTGTGCTCCTTATTCTTGCTTTCTGTGTGCATGCTTCATTCATCCTTTGCATTAATTCATATGTGCTTGACTGCATCTATGTGTTTGTTAATATGTGTTGTCCCTAATAAATAAATAAGTTGAATATGCTCCATCTTGTCCACATCTCTGCACCGAGTTCATGTGCTTTCATGTCGCCTCGAGATTGTTTCTTTGAAGCTCTTTTTGAATGTAGTCGCGTATGAGAGTGTCAGCGTAGAGATGTGGGATGGAGGGATCACAGGAGATGAGTGGTGGGGAGGAGCGTCACCTCCTGCAGCTCCTCAGACACGGCCACCCGCGGCTCTGGTCGTCCCTCCCTCCCCGCGCCTCTTTGCTCGGCGTGCATCTCTCTCTCCAGCTCCTGCAGGCGCCGCTCCACACGAGACGACACCTGCAGACAGCGAGAGCGAGGACGCCTCAGGTCACGCAAAGACATCAACCGGTGCGGGGACGGCGTCGTGGTGTGATAAATGACGCAACAGGAAATTAAAAGTGCGGGGCGAGAAAAAATAGCTTCGATAACCGACTGGAAGTATTACGCTCACGATGGAACGACTCCCCGTCTAATCAGGAAGCATCACATCCACCTGTAAAAGACAGTTAATACCTTTATCTTGTCACGTCCACAGACATGACGAGATAAACAATATTAAACTTGTTGGCTGTCATTTGGAGCAGCATATTTGTCACAGTACCGATGGTGCAGTGAGGAACCATGAGCTTGGAAAATAGAGTGAAATATTTGGTAAAGTTAGAGGCCTGTAAAGTTACATTTAAAAAAGGAAAGCATTTGTCCCCAGCTGTTTCATATTCAGGAAGCTAAACTATTTGCATTTTCCATTCTTTACACAGCAGCTTTCATCCATCAATATTTGTGATGTGATGTCCTTTAATTCAGGACGCCTCCGCTTTTCTTCTCACATTCAGAGCCAGAAAGCACACTTGAAGTGTTGGCAATGAAATATGCGGCCACAACTCACTGAGTCCTGTCTCTGGGAAGCTGTCATGTGCTCTGTGAGGCTCTCCATCGCCCGCCTGGTGTCAATATCAGACCTAACGGGGGGAAAAAATAAAATAAAAATTGAAAAAAACCCAGACAAATCCAGCGGGCTGAAAACATTTACACAGCAGAGTTCTCTGTCGTTGTCAAAAATCCTATTCCAGGACACCGTTGATCAAAACATGAATGCATAATTTGACGCCACGAGAAAATATTATGCAGCCTCAGATGTTGAAATATGGTGCTGGATCAATACATTCTGGTCAGCAGCACGGGGAAGGAGAGGTTTCTTTAATGACTTCAGAATATCAAATTCTAATTCTAATGGTGACGGAAAGATCTGCCGCCTTTTGACTTTGCCGTTCCGTCTCTTTAAATCTCCCGTTACACTTTTATCACGCTCATCAAGGAGATATCGAAGACATGAAAAAGGCATGCATTTATTTACAAAGCTCAAGCAAGAATTTTGAATGCATAGTGGATATGAAAAGTAGAAGATCAATATTTTACATAATTTTGCAGAGAAGCAGTTAATAGAATCTGTGAGAAGATATTTTCTGAAAGTCCACTTGTACTAAGTGTGGATTACTAAACCAGTGTGTACTAAAGCCTTATCCAAACATCCAAACTCTGCTTCATTTAGTGTTTCATTTTAATAAAATGTAAGAGATGTGTCTCCTACAGCGTCAAATGCTGATTAATCTCATTAGTGCTAAAGTAGGCACAAAAAAAAAAAAAAAAAAAGAAAGAAAGAAAGAAAAGATCCCGTTATAATGAGTGTTCATTTCAAACTTCAGGGCAATTAAGTAAAATAATATAACATTGAAATTTCAGTGTTGAATCTGGCAACTAACAAGGATTCTGGTATAATTTTGCTTTTAAAAATGACTTGTCTTGTAAAATAGAGACAATGGCTGTTAAATTCAAGAGTGTTTAAGTGAGCCACTGTGTTGTGTGTTCTCACTTTGCTCCTGCCATCAGATACCTATTTCTCCTTAGGATTTCTCGATCCAGGTCATGAGACATTCTCTGCTGGTCACAGTGCAGATCCCGCAAGGATTGGTGCAAAGTATGAGTCTGTGGAAGGCAGCCACAAAACCACAGATACTGAATACAAGATATGAGACACACGCAGAGCTTGTCATTGCTGCACATTTACTGCAACCATCAAGGTAAACATACTATAGCCTGACAGTCTGTAAGAGGAAAAGTAACATGAAGGATTGAATGAAATTGTATGAAGCCCATTTTTGCTCATTAACATTAGCTTACCAAATTTCTTATTCATGTTGCTGACTCAGTGTGCCCTCTTGTGGCAAATCTCTGAAACTGCACACAGTAACAACAAGTGACACAGATTGGTGGCTGGTCTATGTTCCTTACATCGTCTCCTGCCGGACTGGTATCCTTGAAGCGAACACTGGCAGACTGAGACCTCCTTCTCCTTCCTGGGGTGCCTGTGTAGTCCCTCAGAGGCGAAGTAGGGTAGAAGCGCTGGCCCTCTGAAATCCCAAATGTACAGCTCTTAGAAGCAATGTGATCTCATTGCAAATGATTCATAACAGAGACAACCAGAAGTGAGTTGACAGCGAAGTCATACATCTATTATATTCCAGACCTGATTCTGACAGAGCTTCCAGGTCACTGGTATGCATGGTGGAGGCCGAGGCACTCCGGGTCCCATCGGCTCTGCTCAGCCTCTGTGTCTGCAGCTGACTGATTGACACCTCCAGGTTCTCCTTGAGCTGGTGCAGAAAAGCAGAAGTTTTACAGCTGTAAACATCAGCCAGAAAAAAAAGATATGGTAAATAATAGGAACAACAGATGTCATGAATAAAATCATATCCTCTTAGAAATGACAATAAAAGTAAAATAAAAAGGTGACTTTTTTATAAAATGTTTTCTTGATTTCAGCTAAGAGCTGAAATAGTTATCAGTAAGGAAGAAAGTGCTGTAACAGTAACAAATCTGACATGAAGACCTGCATCAAACCATCTCAATCTTCAAGGTGTGTAATATCTGAAGTAAATAAATTACATGACCGGTGTCTCACCAGCGCCATGGCCTCAGCCTGATCATCGGTGTGCTCTCTGTACTGACCCAGCATCCTGTCTACTTTGGTCAGGTTTCTGCTGGTGTCCTACCAGAAAGAGACTTTTAGTTAACAAGTGTTGAAATCAACCTATGAATCAAAACAAGTCATGTGTGTGGGGAAGCTAAATGCTTTTTTTTTTTTTTTTTTTGCCAGTAGGTCTTGAATCATAGTAGGTAGTGGACTCCACATGGGGCAAAAACACTTCACACAACAGATTCATGTCCTCTATTTTCAGGTGGATGAAATCCAAAGAGACGCACCGGTCTGTCTTCCAACGCAGGGCAGAGTACCTGTAATGTGTTCGCCAGGGTGCTGATCTTCTCCGAGATGTCCGCGGGTCGGCCGGCTCCTCCGGTCCCACCCGCTCCTCCGGTCCCACCGGCTCCTCCAGTCCCACCGGCTCCTCCACTGTCCCGGCCAGGCCTGCGGTGGGCTTCACGCCCCCGCTGCCTGTATCGCAGTGTGTACGACTCCGACTCACTGGACGTATCCATGTCCAGACCAGATATGTCCGCGGGAGCTGGGAGACGAAAACAACCAAACCGTCTGACTGTTCAAATAACGACAAGAAGTGATGATCGCTCGCTTTTGTCGGGAACCGCTAACTGTTAACGGTGCTCGGATTAACCGACGAAGTGCGATGGTTGTTCATTTTCGTTGCGTTGTGTAATTTTGACACGGCAAACCGACACGGGAGCCGAGTCATCGTCACTTTTAACGACCCCGCTATCCGAGCCGCGAAACGCGACGATTCAATTGATCTCCTCCCGGTTCAAGCTCCGTCCCGGGGCGTTGCTGTGGGCGATGCTGCTCCTGGATAGCAACAAGTGGCGACTACCGTGGCCGTTAGCTCGCTGGCTAACCAGGGGTTAGCCAACTACTTCAACCTCGTGGTAATACTGTAAAAACTATCAAACGCAAACAGAAGAAATGCATGGCGTCGTTAGAAATACGTTACAACGGGAGACGTTTCTTTTTCGCTCCGTGGGCGATAACTAACGGAAGAACAACCCTCGGCTTCGCCGTGCTGTGGCAACTTGAACTAGCCGCGTCTGAGCAGGAAAACAAACCGACCGCAGCGGCCGCAAAGGACGCCGGGAAATGTAGGCGGGCCGCGGTGGAACAGTGTGGAAGCGCGACATCTGTAAACTACATTGTCCAAAGGTATGCTTTTTGCGCCAGTACTGCCGCTCTCCAGTAAGAAAAAGAAAAAGAAAAAGAAAAAGAAAAAGAAAAAGAAAAAGAAAAAGAAAAGAAAAAGAAAAGAAAAGAAAAGAAAAGAAAAGAAAAGAAAAGAAAAGAAAAGAAAAGAAAAGAAAAGAAAAGAAAAGAAAAGAAAAGAAAATGCATGTTTACATTCATATGAAAATGAAAAAAGAGACAAGAGAAGCCACAAACTTATTTGGTCTAATAATAACTAAGAATGGACTAACATCACAACAACTATTACTACGAGCATACTAAAAGAAACGAGACAAATAGAAATGAAATAGACAAGTGAAAAAGATATTTTATCTTTATGAAATATAGTGGAAAGAAGATTTGTGTCAAGACTGGTTTGCTTTATTTTACAGTAGAAAAAAAATACATGGTTTCAAAGACAATATTTGTAAATACAGCCTTTATATGATAAACGAACCGACATTACCTTAAAAAAAAAATGCGAGTAAATACACTGGGACAAGGGGAAAGGACTATTCTGCAGTCTAACACAAGAGTGCCTCAGAAGTCCACCCTCCCCTCAAGTTGAAGACCACCTCCAAACCCACCACGGAGCTGCAGCTGTCCGTCCTACAGCATCCACACCTTCACAGCCTCACAGAAGCTCCCGGGGCCCTGTGAGGCAAACTGAGCACAACACTGCAGTGCAGCTCCGCTGTCTCCACCTGAAGGATTACAGCTTCACAAAAAGCAATCATCCGATGCTATTACAGACAACTTTACTGAAACTGAAATATTAGTTGTTGTGGATATCAGGAGGACTTTCACCGAAACCGGCACTTGACAGCCAGCGGCATGCAGGTGATAACCTGCGCCTTGTTTACGCTCGTCACCCTCCCTATCAGCAGCGCGTCGGAGGCTGACTCCTGCCCCGCCGTCTGCGAGTGCTCGGAGTGGAAGACTCTCACAATCTCCTGCTTTGACATTGATATTCTCCCCAGGTTTCCAGCAAGCACGGAGACACTGTAAGTAGGCGTACAAAACGCATCTGTAAAAGTGATTCTGGAGGGTTTTTTTGTTCATGCATTTTGGATGTAAAGTGCACTTAACCCCGAGGAAAAATCATTATAATAATGAATATTCCTTCAAAGTGCACCCACGAGGGTTTGGAGGCTGTCTGTGCTGTTAAGTAGCTTAGTTATTCCATTTTAAGGTATCATTTTAATCTATTAGCAAGCAATGATCTAAAGTTGCCAGTTTCATTTTGGATTCTTCATTTGGCGTGAAAGAGCTTAAAATGCCCTTAAAGACCACTCAAGCTATGAATTTTTTTATTTTTTTTTATGGAGATTAATTTACAAGTTAATGTTGGAATAATATGAATGCAATGACCGCAATGAATAATTGGTTTAAACATGTTTTAATAACAAAGGTTAACTGATCCATTAACCCACATTTGCATCCCGAGATGCAGATTTGTTTTGTGCAGAAAAATCATACAAATATTCTTGACTTTATAGATGATATCCTTTTTTAAAAAAAAATTAATAGTTGTTGTTTGCGCTGGATCCCAGCTTTGTTTAGGTTATTGATAAGTCGCCTTTAGTTCACCACTAGGTAACATATTGTTTTGGCAATGAGCATACCAGCCTTTGTCTATGTAGTTTATTTTACCCAAAGTAATTTTGCTGTCCTAAATTCACCGTGTGAGACATTGTGATTGGTGGCGGTAGCCAGAAAGAGAGAGAGCGAGAGATAAGGAGAGAGAAGAGAGGGAGAAATTAGCTGTCTGGGGTAAACTGGGTTCGGGCTGCAGGGTAATGAAACATTTCAGGCTTCTCTGTGCAAAAAAAGTCCAATTGGCAGAAATGACGACAGACAGTTGGGAAGAATGGGATGCTCTTTGATAAGTGCCGTGCTCACCACAACTTATCAGTCCTGCATTGACCTCCTCGCACAAATTACTTCAGTTTCTGCTTTTACTTTTGTATATAGTCATATGTTTTTCTACCCGTGTACCTTGTGTGCCAACAAATTAACAGCCAATCTGCTATTGATAGATTAGATAGATATTATAGAGATCTGTGAAAAAAAATCACAGTCCACCCACTGATTTTCACTTTCCAAAAACAGTGTTTCCAGTACCAGCAAAGTACAGAGTATAATAATATTACTGCCAGCTAGCGCTGCATCTTTATTCTTATTATCAATTATCTGTTGACTACTCGTTCACATACTTGTCTGATCTAGGGAATGGAAGAAACTTGTGTAATAGGCCCATATTGAAAGATCCCAAGGTGACATTTAGTTTTAAGCGATAAGGAGAAAAAAGTAGAAAAGCAAAGTTGTACCCAGGCTTTTCAGTTTCTTTCACTCATGTATTGATCGGATACATTATGAATCCAAGCAAAGTTTTCAAGACTTTCTCTATCCCAGTAAGTGAAACAAAGGCTCTTTTGTTCATGAGAGGTAGGGAGAGGTCAATCAAAACTACAGATTTGTAGAAAATTAACCCAACAGGTGATCCATGTGTAATCTGTTGTATTGTTATCTGAGAAGAACAAATCTGTGAAGAATCCTGGGAACCAACATGATGTAATATGCAGGATTACCTCTGAAAAATGTAGCGGGGCTCTGACACTTGCTCAATTGCTTACTGTAAGTACATTATGCAATAGAGAGGGACCAGTTTGCCATGGCCCCTTGAGTGATGGAAACACATGGACTCCATAGCAGATGTGGAAATACAGAACTGGAAGCGTTAGAAAGGTTATTTCCATTTAAAACAGCACATGTGAACAATAACTCAGACAGGACTGTTTAACTGTATTAACTTCATATTTTGGTGATATTGTTATAGACAATGTAAATAACAAAATAAGTACATGTCTTAATATCACTATACTATACTATACTATACTATGCTACACTATACTATACATTTAGTAGCATCACACTCACCTGTAAGATACACTACTATATATACTACTGTATACTTTATTGTACTGTACTCTGCTCTTCTTAACTCTGCTATACTATGCTATACTATTTATTTAGTAGCATGACACTTGCTTATACTATACTATACTATACTATACTATACTATACTATACTATACTATACTATTTATTTAGTAGCATCACACTTGCCCATAGGATGGACTACTATACTATACTACTGTATACTTTACTTTACTGTACTTGGCTCTTCTCAACTCTGCTATACTATACTATACTATACTATACTATACTATACTATACTATACTATACTATACTATTTAAAGTTCTTACTATGAATGAACGTTTTTTAGTTTTGTCACAGTGAAAGACCAAATGAGAGTTTAGTCCTACTAAGATTCTGTGACAGAACTGGATGATAGACTTTCTGTGTTTACTATAAATGTTATGGGGCAAAAGAAGGGTAAATGTGTCACTGTGACTCATAAATACATCAAAATGTCAATTTTTTTCAATACTTTGGATTTACTGCTAATTAATAAATGTTAGCAAGCTAATATACTAAAAACTAAGAGTATGATCTCTTTGTCTTGCTTTCATGATGAATTCACTTGTAGGATGCAGATTTCTATGAAACTATAATGTAAACATACTGGTGATATTAATTTGACAGTTCAACTTCTTGCTCTTCCACAAAAAGCGTTGATGCAGCTCGCTAATGATAGCTCAAGCCAAGGAGAAGGTTCTGTGTTATGTTGTGATAATCCTCGAATTCCTGCTTCACAGTTTATGGGAACATCCCTCAATCCTCGAATCCCAAGCAACACTTTGCATCGCCTCCAACAGTACCCATCACATACAATTATCCCCTGATCACTGCTTCAATTCACATGTCCTCGTGCCCCAATGTCCCCTAAGATTTCCCCACATTCCTGCCCAAAGTTTACCCAGCACCCAACTAGCACTGTCAACTGTCCTGATAAAAATATCTGCCAAATACAGTAAGCCCGAAATAGACTGTGTATTAAGCGGGATGTCCTAGCAGATGACGCGTGATGAAGTGTGATTTTATTGTACATACCGAGGAATGACTGACGCCGCTTCTTTGGTCAGGCCAGTCATGTCCAATCCTGCTGACTCCAGCTGGGCCCTGCTGAGAGTTCATTTCCACTGTTGGCCTTTTTGAATGGTAATTTGTCTTTCTGAGTCGCATGAAATGGACCATAAAACAAACACAACATTAAATTTAGACCAAAACTAGGGATTTAAGGCACTATGCAGTAGATACTTGAGTTAATTTTAATACGGTCATATCCAACCCAAACCTTACAAGATATAAACCTTGAACTGGGTCAGATGGAATGAGAAAGGTCAACATTTTGGGCTATAATATCTGATTTCTGAGCTACACAAGAGAATATGAGACAGTTGCAGACAACATAGAGGACAAGATCCATTCTTATTGGCCGCTTGTCCACTATACAGTAGGAACAGTGGACACAGGGCAGCACATACATTTTTACTTCTCAATTTTGTTGTAAATGAATTTATCAAAAGCATGCAGTTGGTGCAACATTTTGAACAGAGCCAGTCGTTCCCCCTGTTTGCAGTCGTTTTATTATGCGAAGCTTAATGCAGCACCAGCAAGCTCTTTATCGTACAGATAAGAGAGTGGTACCAAATAAGTGTATAACTTAAACCTATTAATTTTAAAGCTTTCTTTCAAAACATTTATGGAGATATGAGGAGATATGTAATTGCCTACAACAATTTTGTAAATGCACCATTATGGGCAGAAGCATTGACACTTTCTGCATTAATTCCACGATTAACATAAGAGTTTGGTTAAGAAATTATTTGTGAAAAACAAAACAAAATGTGAATTCAAAGCAGAAGTCTGCGCATGCCGCTGTGTGAGTGTGCACATGTGGATACTTAGAGTTTGGAGTCCTTTGTCTGTGTGTGTGTGTGTGTGTGTGTGTGTGTGTGTGTGTGTGTGTGTGTGTGTGTGTGTGTGTGTGTGTGTGTGTGTGCGGAGGTTGCTTCCATTCTCCATGTGTCAGTGGGAGTCAGAGAGGTGGAAAGGAAAGCACAGACACGCTAAAAAGCCTGCGTAGCGTGACACCCGCCTGCGTCTGGACGATGCATTCAAATACAATATTTACCTTTTACAGCACATTTCTCAAACACCCAGAGAGTTCCATTTGAGAATAATTAGGAGGAAAAAAAGACTTCAAGCTTCAAGGGAAGGGGGGGGGGGGGGGAAACACAGCAGTTCCAGTCCTTCAAAAACCTCAGAATTTTTGGATTGGAGTTTAAACATGTGATAACTCGTGATATTTGTTGCCCCTCGACCTCTAATAAAATAGACTAGAGAGTGAAATCCTGATGCTGGTTCCTGAATGGTAACAGATGAGCCCTGGGATAATGTTAAAAAAAAAAAAAAGAGTGTGAAGTTGAATATGATGAACTCTAGCTGAGATTAATGGAAATACTGACAATTACCCAGCTATTAATTTGTACCAATGGATCATGTCATGGAAATTGTTACTATGACATTTTACACTAATTTCTTCATGTGTTTATAAGAAAACAAATAGGAATAGCTTTTTTCATACTACCTATTCATTAAAAGACATGATTGAACAGGAAAATAAATTTTTAAAAAAAGTAGCTCTGCAGTGGGCGTCCAAGCACTCTGACTGCATCTCAATGAGAAGAGTCCACACTGAATCTCTTTGGAGAAAATGCAGGTTGAAATATGCAGCCAAATATGTAACCGAGTCTCTCACCGCGCACAATTACACATCAAAAAGAGACGGCGCTCATAGTAAACACGGCTATGTTGTCAATCCAATGCTGACACCACGATAAATTATATGGCCTCGACCCACTTCAAACTCAATTCCCGACCTGTTTGTTTTCTAGGGTTTCTACCCAAAATGACAAATTGAGGCAGTAATTTTCTCCTTAAGCCTACGAGATGGGATCCTTGGTCTTCTCCCCACGCTCCGGAGGGAAAATGCACGCTGGTTATTTGGTTTTGAGTGCGGCGGTGAAACGGCGCGGTTCTGACTGGGGTGTTTGGTGTCAGGGTCTGCTCTGTGTCACACTGTTTGTTTGAGTTTGTCAAAGCGTGTGCAGCGTGCTGTGCTCCCGTGTCTATGCTGACTGACTAGCACTCCCCCCCCCCCACCATGTGAGCGTGATTCAGACTCACGGGCCAGATCTCTGCCTCTGAATTAGTCTATTGTTCCCCTGATGAACCAAAGGTGCACGAAGATGGTGGCTTTGGCCGAGTCACTTTTTGTGTTTTTTTTTTCCAAATGGGCACATACGCTGTTGCTGGTTGAGGCAGGATGTAGTGGAACAAACTCTGAATGTGTATCCTATGATCCTGGAAGACAACATCCCATCAACCCATGTGGATACCATCTTTATCCATTTTCCTTATTAGTATGTTGGGATTCCTAAATCCACCACAATAAAATCTTCATGAAGATCACAGGAAAGAAAGAACACATTTTCATGTGCAAAGTGGAGGTAAAAAATGCCAACAGTCAAGTACTCTTAAACGTCAGGCTTTAACATTTATAGAGAGATTCTTTATGTGCAAAAAAAATTCAAGATTTATTTGACTTTTGTCAATGTCTAAAGTGCATAAATTAACTTTATAACTTAAATCTTGTTCAGAAAATGAATACAAATCCCAAGTGTAAAATCAGCACTTCACGGTTTATAGGCAGACATGTTTTCACCTGAAGGTACAGCCCAAGTTGTAATTAAACGTGACATCACCTATTGGTTTGTGAACTGCTGATTTGAAGCCTTGATTTCTGCATTTCGGCCGTCGCCATCTTGGTTTTTTTTGGGAGCCAGAAGTGACCATATTTGGATGAGCTGGGTGGATCTGACTCAATCTGAGAAACCCGAGAACAATGTGCCCGCCCACTTGTACCTGAAACCTGACTGCACCCCGGACATGTCAATCAAGCTAGACACGCCCCCAAACATTCGGCTTTTTGAGGCCAAATATCAAATGAATTAAGGAATTATCTTCAGATGGACTGCCCGAGAAAACTAATCAGAAGGAGCAAAGTTCGTGAATGACACCATAATGACACATTTTATTTGCTTTGTATTTCATGCGAAACTTTGAATGGGAGTCTGTTGGAATCAGAGGTGTTTTGGAGCCAGCCCCTGGTGGCCTCCAGTGGGATAGCACTTTGTGGCACTTCTGCATTGGCTTCACTTTTCAAACCAAGATGCTACGTCCATTTGTTTATACAGGCTAACGTACAGCCAGGCTAGCTCTTCAAAAAAAAAAAAAAAAAAAAAAAAAACATTTTTAATTTTTTTCTTTTTTACTAAACAATTTCCTGCAAACTAAAAGGCTTGACTTGATGCAAAAACACAGGTTTGTAAATTCTAAATATTTTCTTTCCATAGGACCTGGTTTCATACTGTAACCATTAACGTAGGGTACCTTTGTATCCTGAACAAAGTGGAGGTCTATTTTCCCATGTGATGCACACCGAACCAGCTTACCTTGGATCTCAGCGTGTGACACAAATTAGAGCATGATGAAGGACCTACGACACCGCAGGCTCAGCCTTTTATTGTCTTAGTACTTTCCACCTGTTTCTTCCCCCTCGCCTATCTTCTATTAACCCCGTGTGTGGGAGCCCACAGTCGCACACACTACACTTGTTTTCTGAAACATAGTCGTAAACAGACCCAGACATTGTTTGATTTGGTTGCCAGCTCAGATCCAGGTCTTTGTTTTGTACCGTGTTCCTGGAGGGGCAGCCTGTTTCACCATTTTCTTCAAAGGAACCTTTCATCTTATGCTGAAACTCATTGGTGTTGTTAGGCCTTCTTTCTTTCCTCTCGTACCTGCACAGTTTGTTTCCTTCTCTCTTCCCCTTTTGATCTCTTCTCGTCTGACATTTCTTAGACAAACATACCAGTAAAAACTTTCTTGTCATTATACTCGCACTACATTAAAGAAATAGTTTGACCTTTTGGGAAACACGTTCTCGATTTCCCTGCTGAGATTAAGAGAAGGTGGATGTCCCTTTTATATCTGTATTTTATGATCATTAGCTGAGACTGGAAACAGGAGGAAACAGCCAGCTTGACTCAACACCTCGCGATATCACCTCCTTTATCTCCAACTCATTATATCTCGTTTATTTTTTCTATACAAAAACTTAAATGTAAAAACAATTTAACCAGGTTAGCTACCTGTCTCCAGTCATTATGCCTAGCTAATTAGGATAAGCTACCTGCTGACTCTGGCTACATGGCTGCCACACTGACGTAAACTTTGTATTGATGTTTTCATCTAACGGAAGTAAATTATTACAAAATGAAAAACCTTTCCTTTCTTGACGTTTTGCTAATGTGAAAAGGCTATTGTAAATTAAAAAAAAAAAAAAAAATCTGTGTGTGTGTGTGTGTTTTTTTTTAACCAGATGGCTTTTCGAGACCCGTCTATCATCTGTGCCTGCAGATGTCTTTGCCAGCATGGTCAACATCTCCAGAATGTGAGTGCCAATTTAAACTGTAAGATTATTATTCAAGCCCAAATTCTTAAAAGCTGCATTCATCCACCTGCTGTCTTTCAAATACTTTCCCATCCAACTCCAAACTGACCTCTCTCCCCTGCTTTTCCTTTCGTCTCCCAACCAAGCTGATGATATGCTCTCTGTTTTGTATCACCGCTGGCTCCTAATCACAGCTGGAGGAGCTAATGCGTTCCTTCAATAGGAATGTTGGTCCTGCGACCACAGCAGGGCTTGGACATTGGCTCGGTATTCCAGCTGAGCCCTCTGGGTGTGTGGTGATTTTAGACTCCCAGTAGAGGTGGGGTGTCTGTGTCGAGGTAAAATATACACTCGAGCCTTGATCCTCAGCTGCCGAGTCCCACATCTGCGTCCAAGTCATGCATGAAGAAGGACGGACGTGGATGAGAAGTTCTCCGTCAAGCCTCAAACAACCAAAAGTGCACGTAGCCACTGTTTCCTCTACCTCTTTGTTCGCTACCCAACTGAAATGATGACACGACGGGAAACCAATGAAATGTCCGTCAGATTCTCAAATACATTGAGGTGTGGTTTATTAAGTGGCTCGAAATAACAGAATAAATGTTGTTCATGTTTTTTTCTAACACACAAGTCATTTTTAGGGTTGATCTGGTGCTAAGTTCACAGTTTATTTTAAGAGCATTTTTGTTACAAAGTAATAACAAATGGGAGCTGAGTGAGTAATGACTAGGTAATGTATACGTGAGGTGCATACCTGTAAAATTACCCCTGACTTTGGGGGCTTTAAACAAGGTGGGTTGATCAATTCAGGAAAGAGTTGCAGGCTTAGGGATCATTTTAAGAACCGCACACTTTAAAAACCCATTTATGAAAACCCGTGTTTCATTTCAATCTCACTCTGGCACGGTACTTTCATTCCTTAAAGTCACATGCTAAAGAAAAGTCATTATTTTTATATTATAAAGGCAATTTGTTGAATAAGATTTGATTTGAGCACTGTTTATCTCTTTTAGATACATATCTGTGGATGTGATGCTGCAGAGGCTGGAGAAGCACTCGTTCTACAGCCTGAGGAAAATCACCCACATGTGAGTAACTAAAGGAAAAAGGGCACACTCTTTATTGATTGTTATTGATTAAGTTGTTCCATTTGCTCTCTGTGGAGTAAAAAAAAAATGCTTCATTTTGGATCTTGCCGGCAGCGAATGGAAGCAGGGAAGCAACACGTAAGGAGCTTATTTCTCTCTTTCACACTATTTACTTCTTCTCATCAAGGTGGTAGAGAGAGGTTTGAAAAAAAATAAATAAATAATAATAATCCTTTTGTGGGAAAACTAAATGCAGATTAGATAAGAAACAATTCAATTCAATTCGAAGAAATAGCTCATTATGTGGATGTATTTGGTGCAGTATTACTGAGTTCAATCCAATAAGCGTAAACAGCAGCCGGTGTCTGGCCTCTCTGCTCCTCTTCTTCATGCTCCGGCTCTGATTGAATCAGCTCAAGGGGGGAGTGGAGGGCAAGCAAGGTGTACTCTATTCTCAATTATGGGATAGAGATTTATGGCCGAGTCTCCTGGTGGACCGCACACTTTCCAGCATCACACCTCCTAGCACTTCATATATTACTGCAAGACTTCCTGCCTATGTGAATGATTTGTTCCAAGTTACAGCATCCTGTAACAAAGCAGGTTGTGTGCACGCATCTTGTTTCCACTCTTCAAGATGTGGGCATGTGTTGAGACAGTAACTATAATTAACAGCTTCAGAAATTAATTTGACATGACTTGATGTATCATTTGGTTGCCCTTTATTTCCGAATAGTCCCGGTCTTTTCTTATTAGCTGCAGAATTCCAGATATCAAAATACAGACAGGCAATAATTCAAGCTGCTAGCTGAGGGTTCTGGGGGTGTATTTTGGATCTCCGAGGCCTATTTGCCACTGATTGGTGTGGTGTAGTGCCATACATCAGATAATGGCATCTCTCTCAGGTTTCCTTCAGGGTCAGACACAAATTAATGCTCGGCTTCCTGTTGGCTGCTCGAGGCCGACAGCAGCTGTGGATCAAGGACTGCAGTTGGAGCTGAGTATTCAGGGGGGGGGGGGTGAAGTTCGAACTGTGCCACCATCAAATAAAACCACCAATTTCAAGAAGGTTTTCAGGGGAGTGAAAGTGCACTTTTTAAAATGTACTGCAGTGTGTTTAAAACTTAGTTTCGGGCCTCTAATCACAAATAATGCTTTCAGTCAGATAAATGTGTGGACAAAACAAAGTGTGTAATCTATGTTCACAGCCGTAACGATGGTGCTTTGTCAGGATCATTTGCAAGAAATAAAGTGGGTAGTTAAAGCTGCACGAATCAATAGTTTTATATTAACTGTTGGTCAAATGTTGTCGCTCGAAGCTATAAACCCATTTAGAATTATAACTCAACTAAAAAGCTCTGTAGTGTGTTTTAGCATCTTTTAGCTCATTGTTTTGGTTTTACTGTTTTGAATACCACCCTCATCAACCTCATCTGCAGCGGGCAGTTCTTACAAACACGTTGTACTCAGCAACAAACCACTGACAGACAAAGTTCGTGGCTAGCTGGCAAACATTGCATCAAGTATTAAGCAGCTAAACTGTTAGATGTTTTTCCCGGGAGCTGGTGGAGACCAAACCAGAGCCAAAAGCTCCTATCTTACATTTGATTGGAGGCCAGGAACACGTCTCTAAATGAATGCCGGTGTTGCTCCTTCTCTGATAAATGACTAAGTATGCCATTGTTTGTTTGCACTTTTGCTATGATGATATGGAAATGCTGTTTATACCGCTTACTTTGCTGCCCTCGAGTGCCCCCTCCCCCAAAAACATTTTTTTATTAATTGGGCTTGAACACAACCAAAACTACATTTTATGACATTTTTGTGTTCCTTTGGGGTAAGAAATCAGTTGATTTTCCTAATTCTACTTTTTCATAAGGCTGGATTCAAGAGCGTTGAAGAACGTTTTCAAATTACGTTGTTAACATGACCAGCCAAACTCACCATGGCCGAATGAAGGAAAGAGGAAAACTACAGAACCACACATTTTATCAACAGATAATGCAAGTAAAGCGAAATCTAATTTCACAAAGTGTGCTGTTTGAATGACCCTCTGGAGGAACAAAGTTTCAGCCCACTCAGGTGCTGCCACTCAGGATTTTCATAGCCTACATGACTCTGAAATGATTATATTTGCTGATTAAACTGCCCTCCAGTATTTTTGCTTTAAACCTGTGTTTACAGCAATGGGAGGGTGAACCTCATCCACTCTGAGTGAGGTTTGCCCACTGTGTGAAGAAGGACCAAGACACACGTTGCAGGCTTCAGAGAGGTGTTCAGTCCGGCCCAGGGCGGACCAGAGTAAACACATTAATGAAACACTAATTGGACTGTACTTCCGGTCCTGGCTGTCTGCACCAAGTTTCCCTTCTCTTGCACACTGTCGTGCACCTTGCTCTGTTCTCTCAGCACGTCTGAGGCCATGGCAGACACGTCAGTCCTTTACTTCTGCTCTGAATTAGTTTGGTTATAAAGGTAAGTACAGTACATTTTCAATAGCTGACAGCTTTTTGCATTTTTTCTTTCAGAGAGATTCGAAATGCAAAAAGTCTGACGTACATTGACCCAGAAGCCTTTAAAAATCTTCCAAACCTCAAGTACCTGTGAGTATTTTTCATAACATGACATGAACATTTTAAAATGTTACATATTGACAACACTAAAAGATATAGGGTGTATACTTTAACTGTCCAACTGGCAGCTTTGCCAGATTGATCTATTCATAGTGTTGTGTGCATGGAAAAACTGAGTCATGATTCTTTTGAGTTCAATGGAGTGGTAAATGCCAAGTTCAGAAATGTCACTGTTCACCCCATTTAAAATGAAATCCAGGAACATATTTGGACAAAGTGAAATTTTTCAACCTCAAATCAATTATTGACTGTTTCACAGGCCAAAGTTGAGTAATTTATTATGATGTCTCCATCACTTAAGATCTTTTTAATGAGCCCAAACAAGCCAGACTCTGACAGTGACTCTTCAAGTTGGCTATTAAATGAAGTGGGTCAGTTATTATTGAACAATACAGTCTTTTATCTGTCTGTTGTCTGATATAACTCCTCAGAAAGTTGAAAAAGAAACAGTAGCGTCTTTAAAGCTGGTTTGTCTTACCTGTTTTATCACTTTTATATCATGACTGTTTCTTTCTGTGTGCCATTCAGGGGGCTTTTCAACACCGGCCTTATTTTCTTCCCTGGCTTGAGCAACATCCACTCGAATGACATGAACTTCATACTGTAAGTTTCAGTAACTTTGAAACCACACACCCTGTTTATTGTTTATGCTTTGCTAAAACTGCTACTTTGAACACCAGCAATCAGCTGTAACCGAGTAGGAGTCATTGCTATAATTCAATAAACAAATAAGGCTATTAGGAGGAGAATTAGCCATGATCAGCACTTTTCTACACTATGCTTTAAAGAAAAGGAAGAATGATGTGTTGCAAAGTAGAAAGACTGAAAAAAAAGCCCCATTTACATGTTAATGGTTCTTTCAATTCCAAGCTAAGAAGTTTGGGCTAGTAGCAATGTTTTTGTTTTGGACAATAGACTTTATATAAAAGTGGACATAACTTCAGAGTCTGAAGAATGAGGCCGATACGGACGTGCCTTAAACTGCAATACCACCGAGTGCCGCTAAGGGTTGGCTCCAAAAAGGCTCCGGCTCCATAGACTCCCATTCAACTTCTCATGAAATTCAAAGTGAATAAATAAATATTTTCCAGGAGTTATCTCGGTATTGTTAGCTAAAGTCGCTCCTTCTTATTAGTTTTATGGGCGGTCAATTTGAAAATAATCCCGTTATTAATTAGAAAATAAGTCTCAAAAAGCTGTGTTTTTGGGTGGCGTGTCTGTTTGATTGACAGGCCTGTGCTGCAGTTAGGTTGCAGCTATCGCAGGGCGGGACGTAGTATCGTCGGGTTTCTAATCAGATCGAGATCCACCGCTCGCTCCCTCCCAGCTCCTCCAAACGTGGTCCTATAGAGCTTAAGGCTCTTCCACATCGGCCTCATTTTTCAGACCTGGAAGCTACGTCCACTTATATATACAGTCACTGTTTGGAAAACAAGGATTATGGGAAATGTGGTCTGAATTTATAGGAATTCTACCACTAACAAGCCAACTTTTCTCACAAATTTGATTGTTATTGATATGTTAAATGCTACAAACGCTGTGCGTGTGCTCGTATGCGCGTCTTGTCTGGTTCTCCACGTCTGCATGAAATGAGCAACATCTTTTCTGGGTCTCTATTCACCCACTCGGTCAGCGCCTTCATTTTCTAAATCTAATTTCCCTACCTAGCCGAAACACTTTTGAGATTAAAACCATCGACTGCGCCTCACGGTCTCTCTCAATGCCACTTTTCAGTGAGAAGTATTTATTTACAACACCACTTCATTTCCTCTCTCTGCTCTGTGTCTCTCTTCGCAGGGAAATTGTTGATCATCCCTACATTACTGAGATCCCGGCCAACTCGTTCCGTGGCATCACCAGCGATGTGCTGACAGTGTGAGATATATTCACCAACCACCATGTGCAGACTCACATGCAGTATATAATTGAGCAAAAACACACACCTAATACAAATACAGGTATATTTGTATGATGTGCTTGGATAAAAAAAAAAAAATTCATAAAGGAAATGTAAACTAGATATATACCACTGTAAAAGAACTGTAAATGCTGAAACATCACTTTGTAATATTGTTCTTTATCTCTGAATCCAGCTCAAACCCTAAAATAGACACCAGAAGAAATGAGGACAGTCCAAAATGACCTCACCATAAAAACATGTCCTCACCCTGACCTAACTCGAATCTCACAAAGATAGCAAAAACAAGTACACAGACGCTCAGCCACAACAGGCAATCACACGGACGTGGTTAGGTTTGGGAGTGAAGGAAGTGAGGCAAATGTTGGGCTTTAAGAGCCACAAAATTGCGCAGACCGACGCAATCTCACCATAAACTGTGAAATAAGTAGGTCCCACTTATCTCTGTCACTGCCGCAGAGAAACAGATGAAGGTCCAACACATGGAAAATATTTTCACTGGGTCGCTTTGTTATTAAACCCGAAGCGACAACTTCTAATGAGTGCTATTTCCTTGATGTCTAACTGTCGAAACTTCTTCTTCTCTTCCAGCATGCTGTATGGAAACGGCTTCAGAGAGATACACCATCACGCCTTTAATGGCACCAAGTTAGACCAAGTGTAGGTATTCCTGCCACCATCCTGAACTAATTTGATTTGATTCGTTACAGTAATGAATACTGAATTGTCAGGAAATTTGCTGATTCCCTCGAGACCACTGATGTCTGAATGATGAATGCAAAGTTTACAGCCATCAGCTGATGAGCCGAGCTTAAAGCCTGGAAACGGGGAGGAAAGAGGAAAGGGCTCGCTCTGGCTCAGACAGCGTTCCCTGCAGAGAGCCAGGTTTTAAATCTAAACTTATTAACAGGTCATATCTCATTTAATCTGTACCAAAACCAAAGCGTAACTATGAGGGTTGTTGTTTTACCGGAGGTTGCCTGTGAGCCGCTTCCTCCCGTTTCCAGCCATTTGACTAATGTGAAGCCAGAAAGCAAATAATAGCAACAAAATGTACAACTTTCATTATTTCTTCATCAGTTTGAGACACACACTAAATATCACACTGAATAATAAAAACATTGTTATTTTGGGTATTAAGTTTTAGGAGTTATATTTTAGTCACTTTAGAGCTTTTAAAGTTGTTTTTTTTCTTCGATCCTTCAGACACTGTTTTATTACATGTGCTTGACTATCTGTCACTGAAACCAGTCAATTTAGAGGCCCTTTATTTTTCCAAAAATTAGATTATACAGCATTTCGCCTGGATTAAACTATTTCTGACATCTGGGACGTGTATTTCCTTACCCAAAATTGCACTACAAAAGCAGCGGGATCACAGCTGGGTCTCCATGGGCCTTCTCATATGCACTCAAAAAGGGCCTAAGCCCAGCTCTTGATTAGGAAGACAGAGTTCTCATGGGAAAATATGCTTCCAAAAGTGGGTATCAGGAAGTCTGCATTAAGACTTCCCCTCCCCCATACACTGTCACACTGCTCCCTCAACTTGTGGGAATCAATGTCATACTTATTTAGCAGTCTCATTTAACTTAGGAATCAATGACAAAAGAACAGATAAGCGTTCGTTCCTTTTCCTCTTTGTAGCAACATGTTTTATTCTCTTCTTTTCACCCTCTGATCCAGAATCCTGCATAGTCAGGATATGAGGTCTTAATGATATTAATTTAAGACCCCTCTCCTCTTTTACAACACCTACACTCAGCTCAAGCCCTTATAAGAGCCCAATTAAGCCATTGGTCTGTAACTAGTGAGTCTTACCACACAGGTGTTTGTGTTGGCGCCTGATCCGCTCTGAAGGGAGATCTGATCCCGGCACAGCCGGACCAAGACAAACACACGCCTCACAGGTCTATTACCCTTATTAGATTTAAGGGATTCGGGGAGATGTGTAGTGAGGGTGCAGCGTGTTTAAGGAGTACACCATCATATCTTATACTGTCTAATTTGAATCAACAACATAAGTGAGACCTTTCTCTGTCATGTCTCGCCCCTGAAATGAGAGAAAATGAACACAGGAATGTGCAGCGATGAAGCTTGGGAAGATGTTGTGCCTCGCCTCGGTCGGTCTGACTGAAACGTGCAGCTTTTGTCTGAAGAAACTTCAATTTGTTCTTTTCCTGTTCAGAGACCTTCACAGGAATAAGTATTTAACCAAGGTGGATGACAGGGCGTTTGCAGGAACCATCAGCGGCCCCATGCTTCTGTAAGTACCTGTCACTCTTATTTATATTTATACATAATCCAAACAGGATCAGCAACATGTATTACACCTATAAATTAAAACTGACCCTAAAATTTCATATACTTGTTGTGTTGACCAAAGACATTTGATAACTTGATAATTTGGATCTCAGTGGAATCTTTACCGGCGTTGTTACACTGTTACATTGCATTCAATCTAATGAGAACTTTAAACATAAAATGTACATTTTGAAAGAAGAAAACCCACATTTATTCTCTTACAAATTAAATGTTGAACTCATAAGCATTAATACTGCTTTAGCCTGATTTGGTTTGTTATGCTGATAAGACTCGATATAATAATTGAATTAGTCTCCAGGTCTGAAAAGTGAAACCAATGCAGCAGTGCCTTAAAGTGCAATACTACTGAGGGCCACTATGGGCTGGCTCCAATAGACTCTAATTCAAAAGGCACTCTTTTCATGAAATACAAAGTCAATACATATTTCGCACAAGTCATTAAGTTGTCACGAGCCAAATTCCTTTCTTCTGATCAGTCGATCTGAAAATAATTACATTATTAATTACATATTTGCTCTTAAACAGAGGTATGTTTGGGGGTGTGTCTGGTTTGATTGACTTTACCCGAGGTGCAGTCAGGCTGCCAGTAGAGGTGGGCGGGGCATAGTGTCCCCTCAGGCTCTGTGTTCGATCCATTCCTCGCTCCCCCCCAGCTCGTCCACATCCGGTCACTTCTGGCTCCCAAAAAAAACCCAACAAGGTTCAAAACCACAGCTTCATAATGACAGTTCATAAACCAATGGGAGACATCGTGGTGTTTATGACGAGCGGCTAAGTAAAGCTAATATTACCAAATTTAAGATAGATACTGTTGCGTTCTTATGTCACTGCATCAGTTTACTGGCAATACAACTCCTCTCAATTTGTGCCACTGTTACGCTACATTTTGAGATGGAGTTGTAATTTAGCGACACTTCTTATACGGGAACGACTCAACAGGTGGATTTTCACGAACTCCTAAAACGACACGCGAGTGTTTTAGGCGCCCTCTGCAGGACCAACGCTTCCTCACACTTAAACCACAAAATAAGTACTTTGACCGTTGAAGAGCAGCAGCAACAGGCGTACCAGACTATCATTGCTATGGTAACAATAATAAACAGGAGGTTAACGTTGAGACGCGGTTGCAGTTTGCTTAGATTTGGACCGACTAGGTTTAAGAAAAGGTCGCATTACGTTGCATTGCGTGGCATAAATTACACAATGTACAAATATGTGTGCGTTATTACGCATGTTAAAATAAGCCGGTGTTTACTAATGGTTTCACACAGAACAGAAACAGCGAGTGGAAGGCCTGTTCGAACCACCCAACCGCCTCACTATGCAGACTTAGTCACTCTTTATACTCCTCATACATGTTGCAATTACAACCAACACTAGAGGATGCAGTTAAATCAACGTCAAGACAGTTTTAAAATCCTTCAACAATCGACCCGTTGCCGTTGGTCTTCAGTGTGACGACAGGCTCTAATTTGCACTTGTGGCCACACTGGCTCCGCTTACATTAGCTTAAAGGAATAGTTCAACATTTTGGGAAATGCTCTTGCTCGTTCACTTTATTGCAGAGAGTTTGATAAAAGATAAATATCAGTTTTTGAAAAGATGAAACAAAAGTGATATAATGTGTTCATTAGTTGACTATAGAGGTGCTGATTATAAGATTTTTCTAACTTTGAACAGAATCAGTCTTTAATCTAAATTAAGTGGCTAAATCACATTTATGATACAGATATGAAAGTGGTATCTTTTTGTCAAACTCTTGGTTTATTCCCAAAATGTATTATCTCCTTTGCACACACTAGATCTTTAGAAAGTTATTTCTTTTTCAATTACATATATTAAATAAACCAGCAAAAAAAAAAAAAAAGTTTCGGCCGATATATAAATAACTAATAGATCTAGTTTGGTGATTACGCACATCATGTCAAGTTAGTTTTCAACAATGTCCTCCTTCATGATGTGCAGACTAGGTGAGGCATGTCTGTGAGACTGGACAGAGTAAAAATCATTCCACCACAGCTGTGACTCCGACCAGGAAATCTGACACGTATCGTGTGCAAGCATGTGATGGAGAAACTTCCGACGTTTCACTGATACCGTTGTCTTTTTTTGCTGCTCTTGAGGTTCTTTTAAGCCTACTCCTTGTATTTAAGGATATCTGATGCCGAACCCTTTTACCACGGCTATCTGGTTGCCGTTGCGGCTCTGATCTAGCCGTTAAGTGTCTGGTTAGGTAAATGGGATTTATGTGCAGGTTATTCTTCCTCTGTTCCACTGAGGAACATGTCCTGAGTGAGGTCATCTCCATGAGATCATGAGCTAAACATCTGGAAATGACAAAATCAGACCAACACTCACAAGGTCTGCACTGCTCCTTTCTTTTTTTTTGCACAATGAGCCCCATGAGAGGAAAACAGAGCAGGGGACAGAGAAGTGGGGAAAGCAAACGGGACTAAAAAAAGAACAAATTAACTCTTAGCAAATATGGACTTGTTTGGCTTGTGTTTCTTTTATTTAATCAGATTAATCAACAATTCCGATGTATGATAAGTGAGGAAACTAAAGAAAGCAAAAGCGAACTTGGACTGTACTTGGCCTGTGGAAAGGGGGGGGGGGGGTGTCCGGTGTTGTACGGTGGAATGTCCTGATAATGGGATCACACAGGATGTTGGTGAGATTGTCAATCCCCTGCATGTCTTTGTCCCGATGAGGTTGAGCTGGCTTTGGCACGACGGCCAAGTGCAAGAAATACCACATGTAATTGCTTAAAGATGAAGGGCCGAGAGGCTGACTGGAGGAAACAGATGGAGGGTGTTGTTTAATCCATTATTGAACTCTTTGGTCGCATCATGTCTCGCTCTTCTGATGTGCCGATAGTACGCTTGTTCCAAAGTCTGGGCTCGGAAGGTACTTGGTGGTGACTGCGCGCTCTTCTTCAAGTTAGTCAGTTGAGAGTATGGTGCTCAGTATCATATTAGCATGCAAGTGCAATCTTACGGGATGAGGGGTGTTCACAAAGTGTCACATTATCAACTTTATCAGGGATGTAGCCTGATTTGTAAACTCGTCACACCCCAGGTATCTCGTATCTGTCTGGAAGGATAAAATATTTTCCCAGGCAAACCCAATATTTTCTCAAATATTTGACCAGCTGTATATACAAGTGGTTGTACTCTTTTAAGTTTGAAAAGGGAGGCCAATGCAGAAGTGCCTTGAAGTACAATACCACTGAGGGCATCTAGGGGCCAGCTCCAAACAACCTCAGACTCCAACTTATTCCAATTAAATACAAATTCCGCTATCTTTTTTTTCAAGTCATTATGGTGTCGTTAGCTAAATTGTCTCCTTCTGATCGGTGCTCTGGTGGTCCTTTTGAAATAATACCATCATTGATTAGACATTAGGGCTTCAAAGAGAGGTATGTTTGGGGGCGTGCCTGCGGCCCAGTCAGGTTTCCGGGATAGTTTGGGTGGGCGTAGTGTCCTCGGGTTCTGATTCACACCTCGCTCCTCCCCAACATCGTCCAAATATGGTCACTTCTGGCTTCAAGATGGTCACTAAGATGGCGACGATAAAAATGCCATAATCAAGCCACTTGGTTGCAGCGAAGAACAGGAGCAGAGTGGAGCTTCGCTGTGGAAATGTTGGATCTAAACATTGCGAAAAAAAAATTATAAATCCAGGCAGAAAGCATCTGCGAGATCACAAAAATACATTTGAAGACACAACCTGCTACTAGACAATAATATTAGTTTGGACTTTTTCCCCAAAGGTTACTTTAGTGTTTATGATACTTGACTGACTCAGACTAAGGTGTGAAGTGCGTCAAGCATCTCGCATCCCCATCAGTCTCCTCTCGTTACCAGCCCGCCACTGTTAAGGCCACAAATAAAAAATATTGAAAAAAAAAAGAAAATCTATGTTTATGCATCTAATTTATTTTCTAAAGCTCTTCCATTCCCCCATCTGTCCGTCAGAGACGTGTCCGTCACGGGGATCATCTCTCTGCCAACCACGGGCATGGATTCTCTCCGGGAGCTGAAGGCACGCAACGCCTGGGCCCTCAAGAAACTGCCGCCCATCAAGACCTTCAAGCACCTCACCGTCGCCAACCTCACGTACCCCAGCCACTGCTGCGGCTTCAAAAACCTCAAAAAGAAACGAGGGTGCGCCTTTGTCAATTCTCAATTTTGAAATGGTTGATCCTACCGGAGGAGAGTCAGAAGAGTTAAGCGAAGCAGAGGCATCATGAGAAGTGTGTGTACTTAGTGTACTTGTATGATCCAGCACAGTGAGCAGGGGCAGCTGCACTTGTACAGTGTGGATGTTGGCAGGGATTGAATCAACTCTCTGACGTGTTTACCTATAACTTCTTGCAGTGCTGCCATAATTAGTGTCACTCACTGCTGTTATTGTAGGAAGAAGGCTGAGCCAGACTACTAATGACTCTCAAAACAAGAATCCCTTTTCGTCAACTGGATATACAGTATAAATGATTTAATTGTACATTTAGTGACTGCTGCCGGGTAGGTGTTGTTGTTTTTTCATCTAATTAAGGACTACATCATTTTTTAATGGACTCAATCTTGTGTGTATTTGTCTACGTGTGTTTTTCAGCTTTTTGGAGTACATCATCTGTAACCTAACTGCTTTCTACGACCAGCATCACAAGCGCTCGGTGGGGCCTCTTCGCATTCCTTCCTTTCAAGGGGAGAGCGATGTGGAAACCCTCCCGGACCGGGAGCCAAACGACGGAGGTCACAGAGAGTCCCCGCAAGACTGGAGGAGAGGTGACTTCCACGGCAGCCTCCACTACCACGCCTACTTCGGGGGCCAGCCAGATGAGGATGTGGGTTTCGGAGAGACCCTCAAGAACCCCCAGGAGGACAACAGCCAAGATTTTGACAGTCGTTACGATTATGTGGTGTGCGAGGAAGGGGAGGAGGTGGCATGTGCACCAGTGCCCGATGAGTTCAATCCCTGTGAGGACATAATGGGTTTCGGCTTCCTGCGAGTGTCGGTGTGGTTTGTGAGTCTGCTGGCCGTTCTGGGAAATGTGGTGGTGCTCCTGGTGCTGCTCACCAGCCACTACAAGCTGTCAGTCTCCCGGTTCCTCATGTGCCACCTGGCCTTCGCAGACCTGTGCATGGGGATATATCTGCTGCTCATCGCCTCCGTGGACCTCCACACACGGGCCGAGTACTTCAACCACGCCATAGACTGGCAGACGGGGCCTGGTTGCGGACTTGCGGGGTTCTTTACGGTCTTCGCCAGCGAGTTTTCCGTCTACACCTTGACCGTGATCACTCTCGAGAGGTGGTACGCGATCACCTTTGCCATGCGTCTGGATCGCAAGCTGCGCCTGCACCACGCGGCGGCCGTGATGTTGGGCGGCTGGGTCCTCTGCCTCCTCCTGGCGCTGCTCCCGCTGGTTGGGGTGAGCAGTTACCAGAAGGTCAGCATCTGTCTCCCGATGGACACCCAGTCCACGGCGGCTCAGGTCTACATCATGTCAGTCCTGGTCCTCAACATCCTGGCCTTCTTTGTCATCTGCGCCTGCTACTTCAAGATCTACTGCGCAGTGCACAACCCTCACTACCGGTCCAGATCCAAGGACACCAACATCGCTAAGCGCATGGCCGTCCTCATCTTTACTGACTTCCTGTGCATGGCGCCCATTTCCTTCTACGCCATGTCGGCCGTGCTCGACCGGCCCCTCATCACCGTCTCCAACTCCAAGATTTTGCTGGTGCTCTTCTACCCGCTCAATTCCTGCGCCAACCCGTTCCTCTACGCCATCTTCACGAAGGCCTTCAGAGGTGACGTGTTCATCCTCCTCAGTAAGGTGGGCTTGTGCCAGCAGCGAGCGCAGCTGTTCAGAGGCCAGACGGTCTCGTCCAAGGGGAGCAGCGGGACGTCTCAGGTCCGCAGAGACAAGGACAAGCTTCGGAAAGGGGGGAGCGTTGGCCAGGAAGAGGTGCCCATCCACCTGAAGAAGTGCTCCGGACACGCCTACCGGCAACCAGTCAGCCAACAGGTGAGCCCTGAAGAGAGCCGGAGCCTGGACACGTGAACCAAACGCCAGCTCGAGGTAGTGGGAAGCGAGACAGGTTCAGGTGGGGAAGGAGAGGCCTTGAAGTGTTTGCGGACAGATCTGTTTGGATATTTAACAGAAAGCTCTGGTATTCTGTATTTGCTTCAGCTTTCAGGCCCAGTTCAGCTGTTTTCACAATTTCGGCTGTGATGATTTTATGGTTCCAGTTGTTGGAGAATATCAAGTGTCGCTGAAATATGAACCTAACTTCATCTCACTTCTGGTCCTTTGTATTCTGACGGACTGGTTCGAAAAGAACAGAGATTATTGCAAGAAAAAAAAAAAATAGTAAGGATAAACATATCGTATACAGACTATGTATGTACATAACTATGAATAAGATATATATTTTCAGTATCTTAATTACATAAATAGAGTCACAACAATTGTCTTAAGCACTCCATCCTCCGGCGATACGAAGACCTTTCTGAGGGACACTATTTATACGCGATGACTGGGTTCGAGGACAGCCTGCTGGCTCAGTGCCGTTCAACGGTGAAAACTTTATCCAAGTTATGAAAGTATACAAATGCAGCATTCCTTCTTTTTTTTCCTCCCACCCCCCCCATCATATTAACACCTCTGTATATAATGCAAATGTATGATAGCAACGCAGACATTTTATTTGCATTTCCCTCGTCTGTTTTCTTGAAACTGTAAATACGGAGAAGTATGGTACACTACTTGAACGTGATGCTGAAGCCAAATGTTTTTACACAGCGAGCGGACTCTGAAAAAAAAAAGTGCCTTGATGTGGCTTACCGCCGCACCAAACGACGTATCGACTTAAATAAATTCATCAGACATTTGTCTCCTTTTTCCTACGGCTCCGTAGGAACGCGCGGGTTGTTTTTGCAGCCCGATCGGTTGATATTTTTCCATCCTCGTACGGAAACAAGCGACCTACGCGATAAGCGCGGACGCCTTCGCCTTCGCCGGGAGAGCTCGAGGCAAACGCAGCCGGAGCCGCGGCGCTCCGACTTGAGCGACGTCGAGCGTCGAAGGACACCCTCCCCCGCTAACGGCAGCTCAACATCTGGTTAGCGTTCCATCTGCCAGGTGACATTTTCTTTTCAAGGAAATATACAGATTTCCAGGAAAAGAGGGATCACTTCAGAACTCCCCCCGTTGCTTGCATATTTGTCTTGAAGATATTTGACCAGGTTGCTGCCGTGCCGAACAGCAGAGAGCAGCTCTCGATCCCTCTGACGCATTCTCAGAGCGTCAAGCGAACGTGAAGCGGCCGGAAAACTCAAAACTGGAAGGATTCCTCGTTTTGAAGCGAAAAGAAATGAAGAGCGGCGTGCGCTCGTTCCGTCCCAGACCCGACTCGCGCTTGCGAATTCCTAACGAGACTTTAACGGGACGTCATTTTCGGACGAGCGTCTCCCCGCAGCTTTCCCCCCGGCGAACGACGATCCGGCGTGGAGCCTCCGGACGCGGAGCGCGCCGAGCCGCACGCGCACCCGCTCCGACCGTTGCACCTCCAACCGGCCGACGGGCGTTTTCCCCGAAACCCGTCGGGCGTTATCGGATTTCGCCGAGAACCGCGGGTCGGATCGCGGCTCCGCCGACAAGACGGGGCGGGGGCCGGACGAACCGGCGAAGAGACCTCGCTGGATTTATTTTGACATTCTTCTTCCAGCCGGTTCTCAGGCCCGTCCGATCGCTCCCCGCTGCCAGAATTGCAAACAAACTCGTCTCCGAGCTGCTCCTCAAATAAGCAGGGCAGGACCCGGGCGACGCGCCTCGCCAACACCGGATTAAGTTCGCTGAAGTCCGATCCGCCGAGAAGAGAACCGCGAGAAGGAAACGGGCCGCGTCCGGAGTCGACCTCGGTCACTCGGGAGGAGGCTTGAAGGGGAGCATAAAAATCCCCGCGCTTACCACGCCATTCCCTTTACGTCGCTCCGCGAAGCCGGCCGACGCGGCAGCTCCTCTTGAAGGGTCGAGTCCCTCTCCCGCTCCCGCGCGGAAAGCCCTCGAACGACAACCGGAGCGAACCGGAGGGTCGGTCGGCGAAAACATCCGCTCCTCCAAGTTTCACTCATCATGAAAAACAAAAACAGGGCCGGAGTTTCATTTATTTTTGCTTTCGTCAAAACATTTCACAGTTGAGCCGCAGTCAAATAAATACCCACATTTTGCCTTTCGGAAGCTCCGGCCCCGGCTTCACCGGGCGGGAAAACACGGCACCGGACCCGAAACAAACAAAATTAGAAAACGTTATTTGTTCGTTAACGGTCGACGTTCCGCTCGGATTCGCATCCTTTCGCGACGCGACCCTCGAACCTCTTTCGACGAAAACCGTTCGCGACGTCCTTCGGCCGATCGCCCCGCGCAACGAGCGGTCGAGATTGTCGGGGCGGGCGGGAAGCGTCTAAAATCGTCAGGCGCGAGCAATATCGCGTATTTAAACTTAATAACATATTTAACCTGCGTAAAGCGCGCCGACTAATTTCCGCGACGTGCGTGATTTTACTGGTGAAGCCGGGGCTTGGGACTTTCCTGTATTTTCCCGGCGTCCTTCGCCAGACTCGGCGCGCGCCGTGCTCTGAGAAGCGGGTGAAACTGCGCCCCCTGCTGGCCAAAGTCAAATCCTACAGCAGCACTGCTACAGTGGGGGAAAAAAAAAAAAAAATTCATTTACTGGGGTTTATTTCCCGCACATGTAAACTTTGGATCAACCGGTTACATTTGCGCAAGATATTTCCTTCAACACGTACAGTGTGAATACAATTGGGACGTACTTCTTTGTCATTAAGAAACTCAGCAGGGGAAAACTTCAGCCAGCTCAGATCCTTCTTCTAAATCACCTCCCAATTAATTTTTTTTTTTAAACCTGTATTTTTTTTCTAGTTTTTTATTACTCTTTCCCGCAGGTGTGCGTTTTGTGTTGTGCCTCTCTGTATAGTTAGTTAAAATGTAAATTTGAATTGAACCTTAATTGCGTGTACTGTTTTTTCACACTCTGTAAAGTAGTTTGTAACTGTGTTGTGCAAAGTGCCGTACAAATAAAGTTTACTATTATTATTTTATTGTTTTAATCGAAACGGGTCTGAAGCTGAAAGAAAAACGGCGCCTTTGGCTTCTTAAACTTCACACCGACGCGTTTAGGACTCGATCGCACGAACACACGACAACGTCAGACAACAGAGGCGAGACGGACACGCTTGGCTCGGGTACGGGACGCTGAAGGGAGGAGATACCGGAGCCACAAAAAAAAAAAAAAAAAAAAAACGGGAAAGGAGGAATCTCCATTAGAAAATAAACAGAAGCTCTTTGTTCCAGAGAAGATGGTAAACTCCACAATGCCGCAGCCCGACGGGCCCGGCTGCTCCTCTCCACCCAAGCCTACGGGCCGTGTTTTGCCAGGTAGCTGATTGGCAGTCACCGCGAGTCAGCCGGTAAGCAGAGAAAGCGGCAAGAGCCTGAGCCGGACATCCCCGGGGCCTCATTACAGGCCTCATTCTGCAGCAGCGCAGACTCTCGTGCGCGAGCGTGCCCGGGAGCAGCAGGAGGGCCCACTTCATCAGGGGACATTTCTTCCTCCACTCGGGTCCGTTTCGGCGCCGAATAATTCTCTCGTGAAGTGCGATATAATGGGAGAAGCGACAGCCCGCCTCGAATCCATTCACAATCAAGGGCCGAAATCTCCCGCGTAGTTTCTGGTTCGGCTCTGATCCCGGACAGCACCGCACCGCACCGCACCTTCAGCTCATAATTACCCCGAAAGGAAACACGCGGGGATCGCGTCGGTTTGGACGGGCGTTAAGAGGAGAGGCGGGGGAGGACGCCGTCCAGCCGACGGATTACAGGAGAGAGGAACTGCAGACGCGCTGCGGCTGATTCTGGGTCTCGTGTGCGGGCTGCGTCAGATTGGGGTTAGAAAGTGATACGGACCACGGGCACGAGGCCCCAACGGGGCTCCGATGCAGGGACAAAGAGGGGGAACACGGAAAGATTTGATTAAGAAATTACAATCCCATTGAGTCAGCTTTAATATGAACAATATGGAGTCGAGACCGAGAGCATTTCAGCAAGCGAGCAAAGAAGTGTAAACTGTTTGCTAAAATAACAGGCAGCTTGATTACACAATATAACTACCAAGTCAAGTTTAAACAGCAGTTAAATTAGATCGGTAAAAGTAATGAACTTGATCTACAGCCGCGTGATAGAAAGTAAAAAGCTAAAAGAAATGGATAAAGAGCTGGAATAGTTTGCTAAAAGCAAAGTGGTTGAAATAGCAAACGGTAAAGTACAAAAATGAAAAACTATAAAAGTAAAGGAACTTTGAAATAGCTGAAAGTGATGGTTTCATGGCAAGAAATAACAAATAAACAGTTGGACATGTTTGAGTTCCGCCACTAAAAGTGTCGGCAGAACAGATGAAAAGTTGACCCGTGCTTAAAGAGAATTAGTTGTGAATACAAAAAGTCTGACAGTGGCACAGATTTAAACGCCTGTTCAAAATTAGGGCTTCAACATATTTAAAAGAAAAAGGGCATTTCTTTGAAAAAGACAATTTAACATTTTCAGATTTTTGTTCCAAACTTGGTTTAATTTAAGAAAATTAAATGAATAATATGAACAATACATTTCCTTGATCATCTGAATAGCAGTAAAAACACACGCACACGCACGCACACACACGCACACACACACACACACAGGACAAAACAATCAGAAAGCAGAGAACATCTTCATAACAAACATCTTTTTCACTCGATCATGTGTGATTACCCCCCAAAAAAACCTGAATGCGGGTAAAAAAACAAAAACAAAACAGGCACACACGACATCCAGAGATGGAAATGAAGGTCAAAGAAGGGACCGAGTCAGTTCCGATTTTTTTGTGATTGAATGCTGAGTTTTGAAGTCCCGAAGATCCCGGAGGATCTCAATTCCTCTGCAAATGGACCCTGCTTCAAATGTGTTGGAAACCTCTTCTTTAGCCGCCGCCTGTGTAAATGTGTGACCGCTGCATTCATGGACGCATAAAACAAAATAAAAGCATTTGTATTCCAACCAGATCGTGTGTGTGTGTGTGTGTGTGTGTGTGTGTGTGTGTATACAGTAACTGTGTGTGTGTGTGTTTTCCTCGTGCTGATGTGGTTTGTTGAAACACGGAGCCAACCAACAACCAAATCGACACCACAGTCAAAAAACACGTAGACTTTATTTCAAATTTGCTGCAACAGGGGCACTAAAAACAAGCGGCAGAGAAACACACGGGGCCCCTCCGAGTCCAACTCGCCTCCATAGAAAATATTCTCATTTTTAAAAGTCATGAATAAAATGAAAGCACAGGAGAACGTACGGTGGACGAAATGATTTGGGAACACGGCATCATGTAGCATTTGTCCAGCCAACAGAACCAAAGAAAGAAAGAAAGAAAGAAAGAAAGAAAGAAAGAAAGAAAGAAAGAAAAAAAAAAAGGAACACTTATTCGATTATAAGAGCACAGTTTGGTGGCTTATTCAACCTCTCGGAAAAAAAACAAAAACATAGAACATTTGATGGACTTTCAGGAATAAATAGAAAAAAAAAAAAAAAGGACACCGACCCTCCTCCACTGTTTCAGCTGTGACATTTTGAGACCACGGGGTGTGCAAGTGAAGTAAACCAATACATTTTCCAGGGAAAAGCGGTGACGCGCACGCACACGCACCCGCACACACACACACACACACACACACACGCGCACGCACGGACAGAACAGAGAACGCTGTGGCTATTGATTAACTGGACTGACTGACTTTACGACACATTGATAAACCGACAGTGCAAATTTTCAGACAGCTGCAGAAAACTAAAATGGGAGCGAAGAAGAAGAAGTAGAAGAAGAAGAAGAAGAAGAAGAAGAAACACCAACAGGACGAACTTTCAGACGCTTTGTACAATTCTTACGGGAATTCAGTGTCTTTTTTGTTTGTTTGTTTGTTTGTTTGTTTATTGTAATGTTTAAGGATAAAGATGGAATGAAGCTCCAGAGAAGCCAATGAGGAAAATAACAGTATTTTTTTTTTTTTTGGATTCAGCACTGCTTAGACAATTAAAAAAAAATAAAAATAAGAGTTATTTTTAAGATTAATGTTATTTTGACCTTCTTTTGATCTCAAACCTTCATCGAACACATTTAAAATAATGTTTAAAAACAATAATAGATTAAACTACATAAAACACTCTGGAGCACCATTTTCATCAGCATGAATCGAGACACAAATATGATCCAAGAACAAAAGGAAAAAAAGAAAAGAAATCAGAAGCCAAAAGGTGATTCTGGTCTTTCTAAAGGCAGCGATCTCGACTGGTGGCACTAAGTTTGGACTTCAATGTAGACACGAGTCAATCCAGTCAACCGACTACAGTGCATTATAAAGGTGTCTCTCTTCTACGGGCTTCTAATGAATGACCTCTGACCTCCTGTGGCAGGGCAGGTCAGGTCACCCTGGTCCACTACACCCGGATGATGTGAAATGCTCACTTTCCAAAGTATATGAATTCTCTCAGGGACAAAAAAAAAAAAGAAGAAAAAAAAAAAAAAAAGGCGGAGAAGCCTGGAAGAAGAAGAAGAAAGGAGAAAAAAAAAAGAAAAAAAAAAAAAAAAGAGGGAGAAACAATGCTCCGTTCACAGGCCTTCCCTTCACCCTGAAGCTTTCTCATCCCGCAAGGCTATAGTCAAGTGTTTTTACAGTACCTCACAGTCCTTTGGGTTTGTCAGAGTTTCTCAGAGACTCAGAAGCAGTTTCCTGAATGAATCCAGTCACAGTCGATGGAAGGATGCTGTCGTGTCTGTTAACTGGATAGAAGGAGTTACAGAGTTCCTGCTCCTGTTGCTTTGTCTGTTTCTTCTGGTTGTTATTTTTTTTTTCCTTTTTTTTTTTTTTTTCTTTTTCCATTCTTCTCTACTTCACCACTCGGCATCCCCAATGGCTTTGGAGAAGACATAGTCTCTCCCGTTCAGATTCATGATCCCGTCCTTCAGGTGGAATTTCCATTTGTTCTTACTTCTGTGAATCTGAGGAGCAAAAGGGAAGGAAATGAAGGCCGTGGGCGTCGAGGACAGATGGACACTTGTTTCAGCTTACAGTGGACACACACACACACGCACTCTCTCTCTCTTACTCTCTCTCTCTCTCTCTCTCAGACTGTGACATTAACCAGTCGGCTGAATTAGCAGCAAATAGTGTTGGAAGAAACTTGGTGTCATATAACGCTGGCAGCGAAGGTGCACCGAGCTCGAAGCGGCGCTCGTACCCGCCGGAGGCGGACGGTGAAACGCCTCTTTAACGGTTCACTTCGTGACATTTAGCATCAGTCTGTCCTTTAGTCTTTACAGGGAGCCGAGTACTTTTTTTTTTTTTTTTTTTTTTACAAAATACTCTATAACATAATATCCGAAGAGAGCAGAAATCCTGTTAATGTTTTATTGATGTCTTTCCGTGTGGTAAAACCGCTGTGCTGCTGCTGCTGCTCGCATGCTTTGGTCATTACCGCAAAGACTTTATTGCCTCAATGTGTTTATTTTACTGTGACTCGATAAAACGACTTGTTTCCATTGCCGGTGGTAATATCTTTGTTTAGAGGCTGATATAAGACTCTAAATGAGTTAAGGATGCAAAAAGCTGACAACCTCTATATCGATATATAAAGATACATGGAAGAATTAGGGAGTCGGCACTTGTGTACTCGCACACGCGGGTCGGTTTTGGCGCATCGTACTGAATAAATCATGTCCTACCTTGTCGTACTGACACACCACTACATTCTCTGTATCAAACAGCTCCTGGTCCTCCGCATCACTGACGTCATCCTCGCTGTTCAGTGGCTCCTGACGACCAAAAACAAACAAGACAGGTTTAAAGTTTGTTTAGTGTCCCGGAGAGAGTGGAGAAAACTGCTGGTCTGTCAAACACTGAAACGCTGTCTCCAGGAAATCAAGTCGCCATAGCAACAAACCAGTGAACAGCTGAAAGTACGTGTTTAAAACGGAGAGAAAGTCGTGCGATAAATGAAAAATGAAACGGCGTTTCTTTATTTTTCGCAGATTTTTTTTTTTTTTTTTTTTACTTCCTTCGATCCTCACCTCTTCGACCTGCCCGTCCTCTCCGCCGTCCTTGTCTTTCTCCTCCTCCTCATCTTCGTCATACTCCTCCTCCTCATCCTCGTCCTCTTCCGAGGACGTGTCTCCGGCTCCGTCCACCTGCAGCATCATGGGGGGTTGCTGCGCCTGAGGCTGAGCCTGCTGCTGCGCTGGGGCCTGTGATGCAGCTGCACCCTGGACCTGTTGGACCTGCTGGACCTGCTGGACCTGCTGGACCTGCTGGACCTGTTGGACCTGCTGGACCTGCTGGACCTGCTGGACCTGCTGGACCTGCTGGATCTGTTGGACCTGCTGGACCTGAGCTGCCGTTGCTGCCTGACCGGGCTGCGACGCCATCGCTGCTGCCTGCATCACCTGAGGGACGGAGACACCCAGAGGACGACAAGGTTATTCAACATGACACTCTTGACTGGACTTCAGTACAACACAAATCCCACAACCAGAGCACACTTTAATGTTGGTCAAGGTTGAGGCTAAATTGTGAAGGAAACATGAGAATACAGTTGACTGAGAGGCGACTGAATTGCAAACTTCCAGATAATTAGGAGGCGGAGCTCTGACCTGTGTATTGCCTTGGACTTTGTTTCCTTGAGCTAAGACGATCTGCTGCGGCTGGATGATGACTCCTGTTTGCTGGGGCAGGCCTCCCTGCAGAGGAGTTAGAACCTGGACACATATTGACACAGGACAAATTCACATTTCATGAAAGCTCTTGGGTGTCCTGGAGGGAATTCTATCTTAAACCGTGAAAAAGTTCAGCTAAATTTGAAAGAACATATTTTAATTTGAATCTATTATTATTATTATTATTTCAACAAGTCGTGCAGTTTTGTGTGTGACTTATCGAGCTGCATTTTAAACAATTTTTTTTTGCTTCCCTTGGAGTATAATTATAGATATACAATATTTCTTCGGGGAGAGGACGTGAGGTTTGAGCAGTAAACAACCTTCTGACTTCCTGAAATGATTTCGTATTTTTCATGCCACTTCTCTCTCTCTCTCCCCCCCCCCCCCCCCCCCCCCCCACTTCAGGTGTATTTTTCTTAAGACCCCCAGCGACACGCGCGCAGCTTTATTTACTCTACTTATCGTGACGGGGAGTGACGGGAGTCTACCTGCTGTATGACGGGCGCCTGCACGCCACTCGGCTGCATCTGCTGCTGCAGGAGGATCTGCTGCTGCGGCTGCTGGATGATGTACTGAGCCCCGTTGGGAGCACGGACGACCTGCAGGATCTGACCTGGGGGCGTCACAAACGACGGGAAGCGGACGTCACGATCTCTTCAGAAGCCACTTGGCGCAGTAAACCGCAAGAAATCGACACACTAACTTCGAAATGGGAATTTGAATACGGGAGTGTTTCGTCGCAATTCAACGCGGAGGGGAAGCCGTGCGAGAGTCTTACCTTGGCTGGTGATGAGCTGTTGGTATGGGGTGACCCCTGTGGGCAGAGCAAGGGTTGCTGCGGTAGCTGCTGCACTCTAGAGGACGAAACGAGAAACACACATGGAACCAAAATAATACAGACGCAGAAGGTTTGCGGGTTCAAGAGTTTCAAGGCTGTTTGCTCTCCCTGCTGCCAGGCTTCACGGCGAAACGCTGGATTTCTGCGAGTGATTGTTCCAAAAAAAAAACGAGACGTCGACTACAACAGCACAGACCGGTCTCGACTTTGGCAGATGGCCCGCGGAACACAAGTGTTGCTGGGAGCAGAAAGTACAAAAGGAAGGGAAGGGGTTCAGCGCGCAACATGAAAACCGTTGAAGGGAAGTTGTGTGTTTGTCAAAGACCCGCAACAGGAAGTGTAATCCCGGCTGCCGAACTACTCTGCGGAGTTTCTTCTCCTCGACTCTCCTGCTTTCGTTGTCCTTCTGCTCTCTTCATCTGTCTGTGACTCATCCTGCCTTTCAGGAAAAGAGACACGCACGCTAAGATCATTTCCTCTCTTCCCTTTGTCAAACTACTCCGTGCGTGTTTGAAATAAAAACGTGCAGCAGTTTGAAATTCTCGCCTTTCTCTCAACAAAAATAGAAAACTGACCGAGTGCTTCAAGGTTTTCTGAGGGTGAGGTCTCACTCACAGCAACGAAACAACAGTTCTTCTACGGACAACGTGTGAAGTGTGAGAGCACAAAGACAAACTCATCAAACATTCCTGCAGACACCGAGCATCCAAAACCTGTCCAGGTCACGTGACTGGTTATAGGTTCCTGCACTAGTGTTTTTTGATTGGGTTGGACATCATCTACTCACCATCCCCGTTGCGCTCATGTGCTGTAGGATCTTAGAATCCTGAACAATGACTTGCTGCTGGGGAGCTGTGGAGACAAAACACAGTCAAGTCCCACCAAACGGTGACCGAAACATTCATCAGTGATCAGCAGGGGCAAAAGTCTTAACATCTAAATCAAGCGCGGTCTTCTCACTTGAGGAACATCAACTTCTGCCTGGAAAATCATTTCCGCAGACATTTCCTTGCGTCCGTCGGGCAAATGATTCAAAGCATTTGACGACTTGTTCAGGACTTGACCCACCTTGCTGTTGCTGGGGGGGCAGCATGACCTGCTGGGTCGGCGCCGCTGGCTGGGCCGCCTGCTGGGCCTGCTGCAACTGTTGAACGTGCTGCTGCTGCTGAGCGGCCTGCAGGGCGGCCTGCTCCTCCGTGTGGAAGCCCTCCACTGCCTTGGACTGCAACAGCTTGTTCTCCCATAGCTGTGGAGTCAAGAAGCAAAAAAAAAACGAGAGCGACGTCAGCCGTCAGAAGGCCTCGGGCCTCGGTGTGCAGCAATCAAGTCGGGTGTTTGGGATCTAATATGTTTCGACACACAGGTCTCCTTACTGGAGAACAAATCCATCTGACGCACTCTTAAAACTTGTGAAGGAGATTCAGAAACGAGTTGCTTGAAACCAGCTTCTCCCTAAAGTGCGTCCCGCCCTTTTATTTTCAGTCCGCGATCTCGTCGCACATTTGTGCAGCGGCGACACTTCCCCTGCGGTCAATGCACACAGGAACAATACGGCCGAAGGACAGTTACCGTTTTCAGCTCCAAAAGAACTTGCTCGTCCACTCCTTCGTCCAGGAACAGCTCTCGCACCTCGTTGATCACATCCTCGATCACAGACTTGTAAAGTTTAGGCTACGAGGAAGCAAATACAAAAAAAAAAAAAAAAATATTCCATTACTGTGTTTGCGGGTATCGCAGATATTTACTTGGGAAACTGTTTATGTGAAATTCATGGCTGCGGTATTCAAAAAGTGCATTTAACAGGCAGATGAGAAAAGCGAATAGGAGGTTTTTTTTAGCTGCCATAACAGCAGCACAACATTATATGTGTGACAGACCATCACAATACGTGAAGTTTGCCTGGTGAAAACGTCATAATAATTAGTATAATATGGCGATAACAAGTGGATAGCCGTTGCACGTAGGCAACTCAACTCTGCAAATGTCCCACTTCAGACATAATCCCTGGGAACTATCGACACCTTTTGCACGACGCTGTGTTTTATTGTGCTACTCCATATGGCTCAGCGCCGTACGTCCGGCTGCCACGTCCTACGGGGACACGGTGGCACGCACAGTGGACCAAACAACAGCAAACGCACAAGCCTTTAAAAGGACTACAACGTCATTTTGAGCACCGCCAAGTCAGCGGAACAACGTTGAACCCGCACAGCGACACACACACACACACACACACACACACGCACGTCAGGGCCACCGCACTGCGCCGCCCTGACGTCCGCAGCAGACCTCGGTCTCTCCTTCCCTCCCCCTCGGCCCGTCGGCTCCTCCACTATTTAAAGCACAGTCTGGTGTTTATATGTAGAGCCGGTGACGTAGCGTCGAGTAGCACCTTCCCATCCCGGGCAGTCTATATTAGAGAGCCAATATGGCTGTATAAAACCAGGCGGCGGAAAGGAGGAGGGCCAGAACCGAGCGAGAGAGAGACGGGAGACGTGGAAGCCATTTTACGGAGCGGCAAACTGCGCGCCCGACAGCCTCGATCTTTAAACCTTATGTGGCGGAATGTGAAGGATATTTTTTTTTTCGGTGTAATATCTTATGAATACTCAGCTTTGACTAAGCATTTTGACTTTTGTCGGCAGGGAGCAGGACAAATCTGGAATGACATGGGTAAAAAGAGGTGGTTTGGGACGGCTGTCCTGCGTCCTTGCTCGTGGAATGGTGGACAATGATGAGGCAGCCGACTGAACGTTTGACGACTTTCGGGCTAAGGAGACTTTTAATATATAAAAAAATAAAAAATAAGATGATGGCAATGTGCTTTGCGTACATATGTATTTTTTTTATTTTTTTTTTTTATAAATTTTTACAAAATAAACTATTTAGCTTAAATGTACCATTTGTCCTCGTATAACGGACACAAGCGACGCTTTTTTTTTTTTTTTTTTTTAACTCTTTTTAACTTCACAGCACAAACATCAAACACCTTGAATGGATGTCGCCGAACACATCGTATTAACCAGCTCCCCTAACAAGACCACTACCGACGTCTTCACCCTGACGAACAAGACAACTTGCAACTTAAAACTGCATTTTCACCACTCAGCCTAAAAAAAAAAATAATAATAAAAAAAAAAAAAAAAAAACCTGCACCGATTTCACTACTATTCGTGTTTATTTGACCAAAATCCTGCCTGTTCTCCTCCAAGATGGTTTCTTCTGAAAGAACTATCTGGTGTTGAAAACTGATGATAATGGCCGATTGACTGAACTTTAAAGTATTCATTTTTAATGTTTTTTTTTTTTAACAGTAAAGTGTTTGTTAAAAGCAGATTCTTTTTTTTTTTTTTTTTAATTTTTTTTTTTTAAACTGCAATAAAGAAAACCAGCTCGTCGACAGGTTTCTGTAAACTTTACCCCCATTTTCCCCGCTGACAGTCCTTAGAGATTGATCCTTACCACTGGGTTCGAGTTAGCCGAGCTCGCCATTATACGCGTAGTGTAAAAACCACACGGAAATAGGCGAGAGATTGAGCCAAAAATTACAAAAAAAAAAAAAAGACTTAAAACAACTGGGAACGGTATTTTAAAACAGCCGGCATCACTTTTGTAAATAAAACACAGTTTTTACGGTCTTATTTACAATCCCGGGCTGCGACTCCCCAGCCGTCCTCCTTCCGTCGTTGTCCTGCTTTATATACTGAGCGATGGAGCTGCGAGTGCGCGAGACATAGGGCAGGGTCAAGCCGCACATATCGCGAGATTCCTGCGGGTTTGATGACCAATCGTTAAAGCTGCTGCTGGGAAATGTAGTTCCCGTTGGGTTAGAGGTAAACGCGTGTGGACAGAACGCATTAGCCTCCTAATGCTCTGTGATCTGGTTTACTGAATTAGGCTTACTGTAATTATGACGACACGTAAAAATGAATTCATTACAACGTCCCAGGAGCCATTGTTTTCACACAGTAAACAATGATGGCGAGATATAGAGAGGTGGATTACAAGAATTAAACAACTGACATTTTTTGTGTGTACCTACGACCAAGGTCAATGATTATACATTAAATGTGTTTAGAAGGAGATATCGTACCTTTTTTTCTCCTCTACGTTTATCACATAGGTCATCAGGTAAGAGTGCATTCAATCTCGACTCATAAATCAAAGCATATGATGCTCACACCTGGCCGCTATGACCAAAGTCATTTTGAAATTGTTTACCTTTTTATAATTAGGACATTTTTGTGGTAGTGCATAAAGTAGGCCTATTGGACAGCAGGTTTCAGATAAATTGGTTCAATGGTAAAAATCAATCATTCATTCATTCTTTTTCTTGAGCAATCTAAAAATACTCCATGACACGTAAAGGTTTTACATGAAAAGTCACAGTATCAGTAGCTTTAGACGCAGCAAGCGGTAGTTTGGTCCCTCTGACTGAAATATTATTGTATATGACATGAAAGGTTTGTAGGTAAATTCACTATTTTGTGGAGCAGTTAACAACTCATAGACATCTGAAAAGTGACCTCGACTACACACTGATTTCAATGAGACATTGGAAGACACAAAAAACACTGGTTTGATCATGAACAATTTGATGTTTTTAAAAAGCTTGTTGTTATCAATTGTGTGAAATCTTCATCTGAAAAGTGACTAAAGCTGTCAAAATAAATGTAGTGCAGTAAAAAGTACAATATTTCCCTCTGAAATCTAGTGGAGTGGAAGTATGTACCATCAAATGGAAATAGTTAAATGAAGTACAAGAACTCCAAATTGTACTTAGACAGTGCAGCACTTAAATAAATGCATTTAGTTACAAGTTAAATGGCGATTGAAATGCCGCACTGTAATTATGTAACCTGATAATAAAAAGAGGGACACAGAACCACAGAGATGTAGCCTACAGCCAACTCTTAATAGAGTACAACTTTTGAATGATTTATGAACACACTTCAAATTGATGAATCCCCCAAATTGTGTGAAAGCCTTATAATTTGGTCAAATTAGCCCAATGACTTTCTCTGACAATGACAAACAATAAAGCTTCCAAATGTTGTCCACCATGTTTAGTGGGCAATTGCTGATGTAACAAAGAATTCAGTCTTAATGTAATGTAATGTAGTAATGTCGGCGCATGCTGATGTAGGTGTAGCCAGTAGAACTCTTGATCACTTTGTTTAATCTGTGCTTTTTACCTCTGTCAACGATTAATTAAAGGCCAGTTGGAGAATACATTGGCACCCTGGAAACAGGCAACCGGATCAGCACAGAGTAATAGAAAATGTTGTGAAGGAGAAGGACAGAATGAACCAATGACAAGAGTATTTAACTCTACAAAATATACTTATTATATTCTCGTGTAAACCAATGCGCTTCATGCATCAGTGATACAATTTCATAATAAATTCTAGAACAGCAACAGCACGAAGAGTTTGAATGCTGGACTTTCAATGTAATAGTTTAACCCTGAGGTGTCACTACTCAAGTATTTCTCCCTCTTCTGCTGCTGACTTTAATACAACTTTAAGAAGTTTTACACTGATTAACTTGGATCATACATCTGTAATAAAAAAAAAGATTTGAGGAGCTGAAGTACTGTAGATACGTAAATGATTGGACCTGATTTTGATCAAACTTGAAGGGATAAAGAAAATCCAAACTGCGTGTGTCTGCTTCATGAAGGAGATGTTACGAGCACATAGTTCTATTAACTTTATAACTAATCAGATTAAACTTCAAAACTGTAAAAGCGATTCTTTGTGGGTCTTTTGTTTGTTTGAAAAGCACTTTTCATGTAGTAACATCCTGCTGCCACATGAGTGTGATCACACACCAGAAAAACCAGCTCTCTCCAATTCCAAGATGCACAGAAACACACACCATCCATTCACTTTGTACAGCGTGCAACTGTTTTACATGTTATTCAATAAAAGGGAGCTTTAAGTGAATTTCTGGATGAGCACCGTCCACAGGTCTCGTTGGCTGCGTCTGAAACACACTTGTCCCGACCGCCGGGGGTGGGGGGGGATTTCTCCAAACAATAATGCTTTGTTCTAAATGGGAGCTGACAAGAGAACGTGTACCTCCACTTCAGTCTCCATGGAAACTTGCCTGGCTGGTCATCCTGTGGATGTGGATGATATAGAACGGGGAACACACTGCCGCCTGTGCATCCATCCACTCAGCACCACAGTGAGGCGTCTCCTGCATCTGAATTCATTTACCTGATTTCACTGAGGTGAAATTAAAGGCCTGCCTGACCCTGATGAGGAGATACTTGTCAATTCACTTGTCGACCTTTTATTTTGAAAAAATAAATAAAAATAAATAAATGAAGTGATAAGAAAAATCTGGCACTGGAGACCTGTGTCTAATCAGTGCCTCTAATTCCGTGTGATCAAACATGAAGCCGTGTTATCTGTGGCAACGTCATCACTACCTTTGAGTCTCACTCTCTGTAACTGAGTAGTGTGATGCCCTCTAAAGATCTGGAGAATGCACACTTTTTTCTCTCCTCCTCCTCCCCCCCCCCCTTCCCCCCCCTCCGCGACCACCTCCCCCCACCCCCCTTCTTTGCTGTAGTTGCATAGCAACAGAGGAGCTGCTAGCTCCAGTTGTGTTGTGGTGGTAGCGTGCTGCACAGGGAGGCACTGGCTCAAGATTAAGCCGGTCTCCGCTTCAATTATGAATGGGCTTCCACTGCCACACGGCTCCAAAATGGCACCACTCGAGATTGATAAGACATCGAGGAACTCTTCGGTACACTTAACTCTTTTACTTCTCTCCCCAAGGAGGAGGGGGGGAGGGAAGCTGAGTTTGACTTTAATCAGAAGTATTGAACTTAAATGATTAGAGGAAGTAAATGAATAATTAACTGGCGGAAGAGGCATGGTTATGATAAGACCCTTGTTGATGGGAATATGTGAGGTTAATGATTGGGGTCAGTCTTGAGAGCAAATTAAAGAGTCTCCAGTCTCACAAAGCCGGGAAATGGGGGTTACTGTGTGGTGGAGGCGGAAGAGGTGCAAAGGAGGGGGGATGAGAAAAGGCTGATAATAATCCTTTAACTTCAGCTTTTGAGAGCAAAATGGTTAAATTAGAAGAAATCATATGATGCTTCTGTCCTGTTCGAGCCATCCATGAAAAATAAAAACCAAACTAAACTTCTGCAACTTGTATTTTTTATTATTGCAACCAACTGGAAGACAATACATCACATAAACATCATTGTAGTTTTTCAGAAAATGGAAAACAAAATAAAACAACATTTATATATTTTTTGCCACGGTATTGGACAACGTTGATATTTACATGTAGTGATGAAATAGGTCTTGAAATCATTCTTTGGCAATATGATTGCACAATAAGGAGAGAAATTTAACATTTACTGAAAATAAAAACCAACACCTGGGCGTACTCTGCATCACATCTCACAGATCAATAACAGTTTTGCATTTTGACATCTCTAACCTATGGCTTTCAAATATTCAGCTCAGACAGTCACCAAAAAAATAATGGCAGTATTGTAGATAATTTTGTTAGAGAGAAAAGCAAAACAGAAAATAAAAAGGCGCATAAAAACGACGACAAATAATAATAATAAAAAAAAAAATTGAATGGCAACTATTTCTTTTAGAGATCTTGTAGTATGTTTGGCAGGTTTGATAGAAACACTTGTTTTGGGGCTTTTCAGGCAGTGAAGTGGATTTTCTTTGCTTTAAACTGTCACAGGTACATTTTATGTGTTGCTATGTTTTTTTTTTGTTTTTTTTTTCCAGGACTCATAGGTCAGGAGTTCATTTTTCCTGCATGTCACTGAGTGAGTCAGAGAAAGAAAAAAAAAAGGTGCTAAAGCAACACATTTTCCCCCTCGACATGCCTCTTGCCAACTGAACACGTAACTCGTCACCACGACGGTGGATTGTTACATCAAATACAGCGGAGAGCTTGACCTGGGCCACGGGAGCACTCAGACACATATCAGACGAGAGACGGATGGCACACAAACAAGAACACTGACGGTGTGTCTCCTTTTAGCCTTTAAAAAAAAACATGTTTTTTTCTTTAATATGTCGCCATGGATACCGTACAAAATGCAAAAGCCAGTGATGCATGCTACAGGTGGCAGAAGACTGTACCAGTGGATGGGACATGCATGCATTTGTTTTCTCGTTTGGCTCGCTGACAGTCGCGCAGCTTAAAGAAAACCTTGGCGTGACTCCGCTGCTACGACCCAACGCAGCCACGAGCTGCTTTTTATAAGTATCTGTGCAGATGATGGGGGGCGGGGTGGGGTGGGTGGGGGATTAATACTTCTTCCTGTTTTAGCAACAGCACGCCAAATAAGCATGGCAGTGCCGTATATGTATATCACCTCTGATGCACACAGTGTTAAAGCTCACTGCTGCCTGAGTGGATTCAAATCACGTCGAGAGAGATATACACCTCGCAGTGGCAAAATATATAAAAAAAACAAAACAACCTCTGATCTCCAGACCCGGGCTCTCAAGACTGCGTATCCAAGCTTGATATCCGTAACAGCGAGTAATTCCTCTCATCAAAGGGGTTAAAAATACTGTATGTAAAAATCAGAAAATAAACATTCCTCTTCCTTCTCAACTCTTCCCAGGTAGCCTTTTTGGAGACATGAGGTTCTTTCGGGACAAAGTTTCCCATGCCCATCCGGTTCGTACATTTACACTGAACGATGTCGATGGAAAGTAAGGACACATGTACATTTACACACTGGAGCAAAAGAAAAACCCAAAAACAATACTGATAAATAAAGACAGGTAACGTTCTGTCATGACAACAGAGGTACGGAGGGCAGGCAGGCAGGCAGGCACAATGTTAAAGGGTGTGTGTTTCCTGGGCACACAAACTCACACACGCCACAGACGTGTTCTGAAATAACACCGGGGTTAACACTGAACACCTAAAAAAAAAAATCAAAAAAAAAAAAAAAATCACTGTACAGGCAGAAGAAGACGGAAGCCCACCCCTCCCTCCTCCCGAAGAGGTGATTCAGCTGGCCGATATAGCCTGAACCCGAAGCCCAGAGGTGGCGCCCTGGCGGGCCTCTAATTTGCAGAGTGATCTCCCGCGTTCCTCCCTGAAGACGTGTCTTTGAAAGCCCGCTAAAAAAACAAAACAAAAAAAACAACCAAAAAAAACAAAAACAACCCAGAAACCAACAGATTAAAAAAAACAAAAAAACAAAAAAAAACTAAAAACCTCCAATATAATCACGGGTATAAGAATTGGCGGCAAAACTTTTTTTCTTTCCTCTAAGATCAAGGTTTATATGAAAATAAGTCATGCTTCATGCTAAATACATTGTTTATCTTACATGATCTTTGAATAAAAAAGATTTGCTTTTTATCTTATTTACAAGCACCCATGCAATATAACTGAGAAAGTCCTGCAGGTCAAATTGCTTCAATTAAGAAAGGAAAAAAATAAAATATTTTCTAACCTTTTTACAGAGTTGTCCACTCGGGACAAATTGCTTATATCTTTATGAGGGTAGAGTGAGGGTAAACAGACACAAACAGAAATCTAAACCCACAGTTTATGTATATAGTTCTTTGACATTGTCAAATGAAGAGGAAGGTGTGGCAGCTACTGGTAGCTATGATATCTATACCAGGTGTCTACGTCTATGGACAGAAGTACTGGGGGAGGTTTCAGGGACGTTTACATTATGCAACAACAACAACAAAATGAAGGAGATATTGCCTCAGACCCGGCACACTATCCATCTCTATGGTGATAAACATGACCATTTTTTTATTTTAATATATTTATTCTTAAATACTATGAGTGCTCTTGAAATAAACCATGTCTTTACCCATGATGCTTTTATTATAAGTGGCGTAAAATAATCTTAAGTGCATGAGTATATATCACATTGGGTTTTACAATTATTTTGACACTTAAGGTCACTCTCTCTAGCTCTTTACTACTCTGCCTTCTTTCTCTCTTTTTTTTTTTTTAAACTTTTTTTTTTTGTTTTGTTTTTTTTAGTTTTCTCGTCAGTATCGGCTACATGAAAGCAACCTGGTCGCTTATCTTTGGCACAGTCTCGCATTTGTGCTCATGGATGTAAGAGAGTGATGCTAGCGAGCGGGCCGGGAGAGCTCCGAGTCCGGTTGGGTCGGCTGGCCTCGTCGGCGCCGCGATCTTCGCTGGCATCACCGCTTAAGATTGCTACAGATTCACATAGAAACAAACAGGTAAGACAAACAGCCATCTTCTGTTCCCGTACTGTTACCGCTCCTCGGCGTGACTCATCGCGCTCGACTTGTCCAAATTAGTGACAAAACATGCTTCTTTTTTTTTCTTTTTTTTTTATGGCTTTCATCCCCTTTTAAACAACAAAAACAACAAAGACACATGAGAGATACCCATTGATGTTAGTGTTGCTGAACATGTAGGAAAACATAGATTTTTGATATTGCCACAAATAAGTAGGATTCACCTAATGCCCTGCAGATAGATAGAGGGAGATGACGAGTGTCCGTTGAGACTAATGCTGTAGTAACGTTACCTGTTGACCTATTTGTGTGTGTGTGTGTGTGTGTGTGTGTGTGTGTGTATGTGTGCGTCCTTTGAGCTGTCTGTGTGCGTTTGCATGACTATGTATTTGTTTTATGTGTGTGTGTGTGTGTGTGTGTGTGTGTGTGTGTCTTAGTTTCTCAGGGCCTCTTTCTGCTCCTTCTGGCCCTTGGCGGTGCGGTTTGTGATGTTGTTGAGGCAGGCTCTGACCCCCGCCAGGTGGAGCAGCGACCCCCGCCGCCTCCTTCATCTCCTCGTCGTCGCTCTCCGGCGGCTTCTCCACCGCCGTCGCGCGCCGCTTCTTCAGCGGCAGCGTGTCGCTAATGCCCCTCGCTCGGTTTTTGGTCCAGGGCAAACTGCTCCCCGCCAGGGTCCCAGCGCCCGCCCCCGAGCTACGTCTCTGTCCGCGCAGGGCCTGCTGGGAAATGTAGGTAGTGGCGGCAGTGGTGATGTGAGAATCCAGCGGGATCTCCCGGGGCTCAGGTTTGACGTCCGATTGGATCTCCACGGCGATGATGTCGTCGTCGTCCAGTGGGGAGGAAGGGTCGTCGACCTGGGAGGAGCACAGCCTGCTGGGGGATTTGGCGGTGCTGTAAGTGTGGTCGTCCTGGAGGTCCTCACCGCAGGGCGGAGGAGAGTAGCAGGATGGGCTGTCCTGTCCTCGGCTGAGATAATCTCCCAGGGATGATCTGTACGGAGCAAGGACACAGAGCGGGAGAGAACCGTTACTCCTGCTGTCACGCTGAACTGCCTGCCTGCCTGCCTCTGTACGCCGCTGCATTTGGTTAGAAAGCAAGAAAAACTTCCGGTGATAATCTGTCACCCTCAAATAGCCCCCGTGGGCCTCGTGTGCACATTTCTCAGGTCGCGTCGGGACCTTGGATCTCCGAAAAAGAGTCAGCCTTCCCTTTTGGAAAACGAGCAGACTCATTTTCAGATTGCCACCTATGCATTTTTCAAATGACACAGTGCATTTTGTGCAGCTCTCCTTCTCTCTGAGCTTGAAGTGGGACCTGCTCAGCTCACGAACAACCCTGCAAACTCGGTGAGAGCGGCACGGAGTGACGATTCTGCGGTGAAGCCGTTTGACGGCCGTCCACTACAGCCCCGAGTTTACATTATGTTGCAACACATATTCGGCTCTATTATTCAGGAGACACTTTACTCTGTAAAGCAGTAAAGGACAGGGTGTGGGGTGTGAGGGTGCGGGGGGGGGGGGGTGTCCTGACAACCAATAAATCAAAAGGAGCTTCATCAGCGTGCCCCGTCCCCCGGACATTTTCTCTTTCAGAATGAAAGGGTGAGCATATTAATATCTCATAGGAAAAACATGCACCCCTTACAGTGATCAAATATTCACCGCATACCTTTAGTGAGCCTTTGGGTATGTTTAATTCATTATGCGGCGCAGACCATCATACTCGTATGCTCCTGTGATGGATGTGCATGTCCGTGCATGCTCTAAATGTTCTTTGAATCGGAGGCCTCTCCCTCCAATAAACCTGTTTGTGTGAGAGACCGTTACATAAACACACCTGGAGAAAATGTCCTGCGCAGCGGGGAGCGTGTGAACGCCTCTAACTTTTTGGACACGGTAAAGACGTAATTATGTAAACTATCAGTGGAAAGTTTCCGCTGCTCCGTCTGTTCGGTGCGGGCGTGTCTGCGGATGTCTGCGCGGGGACGTGTTTTTGCGCCGAGGGAAAAGCCCCGGCCGACATTAATTGTATGTTTGAGGGCGACGGGAGCAAAGTTTACCAACCTTATGGCCGAGGTTCTGCTCCCCACGGGGCTGACGGGTAGGGGTCTGATAACGGGGAAGAGGGCCTGGCTCCTGATGCGTGCGCCATTTTGGATCACACCACGAGGAACTGGAGGAGAGAGAGAGAGAGCGGCAGACACACAAACTTAAACGGGATGCGCGCCACGCTGATTTCAAAACATCGGCCGCGTGCGACGCGCGCACACAAATCGGCTTCAAAGTGGAGCGGAGAAACAGATCGGCCCTCGATAAGACCCCGGGAGCAGCTCGATGAGCATCCGCTGACCATCTGAGGAGGCCAACAGGGCAATATTGATGAGCAAGGCAAGGTTAAATTGAGCGGGAAAGCGTCATAAATGAGTTAAGGCCGCTGCGAATCATTCAATTACCAACGACCGCTGGGCTCGGCTAAATCCAGCCTGTCTGATGCTGTCGGCTGAGCAGCAGAGCTGAAACTTAAAGGGGATCCCGCCGATTTTTACATCTTACAGACACATTTGTCTTGTTTAAAACTCAGTAATAGAATTTTCTAATTCACGTTCTGCTAGTCGACTAATCGTTAGTGAATGCACGTCCCCCTCTAGTTGATTTGTCAATCAACTGAACTTCACTCCCTGATTAGTCGACGAACTGTTTCAGCTGCACTTAAACGCACCATTTAACTCCATCGGTGGCACCTGAAGTTGAAGCTGAACTGTCTTCAGTGCGTCCAACAGACCGGCTGCCTGTCAGAGAAGTGGAAGGGGGTCTCAGGGAGCTCGTCTGTTGAGAGAAGTTCGGAAACTACCTGCGTCAAAATTCCTTTCTGACAGTCGTCCATCCGGTCGAACCGGAGAAGAAGAGCCCCGGTCAGGGAGGAGGAAGCGTGCCCAGTGGTCGGGCGAACCAGTTTGTCAATGAAACCAAAGACCCTGACAGAAGGACGACTCTGCGGCCCTCCGTCTTAGCGCCATTTCGCTCCACTTGAGAAAAAAACGGGCGCGTGGCGAGCCCGTCCGGAGTTTACCGAGTACTACTTCCTGTGATCTGAGGCGGACAAAGATTGAGTTCTCAGACCTGGAAGCGGAGCAGTTCACCGGGTGCTGCCGATCACCGTCCCTGCGCGGCCACCGAACTTAAAGCTCGACACCGACGCTTGCAAAAACACACAGGGGTCGTCGAGGAAAAGCCAAACAGAGCGGATACACCTCCCGGCGACCCGACACCCTGAACCACACAGCCGGGATAATGGGCTGGATTTGGAGCAAATCCCTGAATATCCTCGAGTGGCCCACTCAAAGCCCGGACCTGAAGCTATTTGAAAATCTGGAGGGAGAGTCGAAGATCTCGCTCCTGAAACCGATCTGACAGCCGGCAGACGCATGACATAAAAACAGAAACGTTTCAGTTTGGGATTTTTAATATGACTGAAGTATATTTAAAAAAAAAAAAAAAAAAAAAAAAATAGCTCCAAGTTTTGGGAAATATGTTTAGTCCGCTTTCTTGGTGAGAGTTGGATGTGTTGACGCGTCTCTCATGACTGGAGAGTACTGATGGAGCTTATCTTAGCTGAAAGGCTTGAAGCGGGAACAATGTGCTTTGGTTTGAATTCAGCCAACAAGATGCAACTTGTTCATTAGTGATCTTCAGAGGTGCTGAGACGGAGACACTTCTTTTCTGACTTTGCCGTTTCCACCTCGTTTTTTTTCTTTATGCTAAGCTAAGCTAGCTGCTAAGCGTCTACATCCGCAAGACAGTGAATACTGGATATTCACCAAAAAGTAAGACTTTATTTGGTTGCTGTGACTGAGGTTGTGGAAAAAAATAATAACTTTACAAGTTAAACTTATATCAGGCGGTAAAAATAAACCAACTTTGACAGAGAATTAATTTGAAAAAAAAAAAAGAGTTAGTTTCCAGTGTGTTCAAGTAGAGACGGGAACATTTCCTGGTTTAGAACCAACAATCTCTCATTACGAAACATTTCTGAATTAAAACAAACATTCAAAACCTCCAAATGTTTCATATCAGTTTCAGTTGTTTTCCATTGAGGTCAAAGTCTGACTCCTGGTTCCTCATTTTCAGCTTTCAGCTTTCAACTTTCAGCTTTCAGCTTTCAACTTAAATTAAATTGCTGGCAATCTAGGCTATGTATTTGTATTATCAGAGGAGAGGAGAGGAGAGGAGAGGAGAAGAGAGGAGAGGAGAGGAGAGAAAGGAGAGGAGAGAAAGGAGAGGAGAAGAGAGGAGAGGAGAGGGTGTTTGTGTAGATCTGAGCGTTTGCCGAATGATGACCTGCTGTTTGCTTTTTTGTCTGCTGCAGAAGCATTCGTTAAGGTGCAAACGCGAGCATCCATTTAACGCAGCGCCAACACTGTCGCGGAAGGCCTTTTTTTCCCCCCCGATTTAAAAAAAAAATCTCAGCTCATACAGTAAACTCATGATGGATGTTAGGAGGAGGAATTTAATTCGCCTCAGGAACCAACCACAAGCTCATTAAAACATACACGTTGTCATGGCGAGGGCCCCCCAGAAAACAACCTCGAATATTTGGCTCTTGATGTAACACGCACGCACACGCACACGCACACGCACACACAGGATGAATTATGAGAGATTTGTTTGTGGTTCTGTCGTTGTAAGTGTGTTTGTGTAGCCTCTCCCCCGGCCGGCTGTGTCCATAGTAATCTTATTGACTCCAGTTAGCGTGGCTCGGCCCTGATATCTGCAGCTCTGCTCTCCATAACCTTATAAGTAAGTCCCTGCACAGAGTCTCTTTTGTAATCTTGATCACTCGCTGCTTGTGTGTGTGTGTGTGTGTGTGTGTGTGTGTGTGTGTGTGTGTGTGTGTGTGCGGGCAGTGCATTAGGTCTCCCCGGGTTGACATAGCACTCACCCCTCCCTCCCTCCCTCCCCACCTCTCGCTCCAGTCAGGCTTTGGGTTGCCATAGCAACGGCTCCCCTTCCACATGCCACAGAGTGGTAGATCATGCATCAGAACAGAAAGTGATAGAGAGAGAGAGAGAGAGAGAGAGAGAGAGAGGGGAAAGGAAATACCGAGCTTTGTTTGACATGGCCTCTCACAGCTCAGCGACACACTCCTGACCAACCGCTGTTTAACCAAGAGAGACACACACACACACACACACACACACACACACACACACACACACACACACACACACACACACACACACACACACACACGTGTAACTTCTCTCTCGTGTGTTCTGTATCGTATCTCACTTTGCTTTTTTGAATTTCTCTGTAAATCCCTTTTTATTTTTTTTTCCTGCTCTCTGTATCGATCTCGCCGCCACTATGTACGGCGGTGACTCATATCGCCGACTGAGCGTTGCACGCTGTCTCTGCAGGTGAAAATCCTGGGACATATGCTGCGGAGACCAGGTGACACACTAAACTGAGAGACCAGGCGGCGCTCCTGAAAGCCTGTCCTCACTCCCTGAGATTGGACAATACATTTTACAAGCTCAAAGCAATGACAAAGAAGAAAACCCCCCCCCCCAAAAAAAAAAACCTTGGTTGGGTTGGTGTGTTGAAAGGAGGACCCACTGTGGGGAAAAAAAATAAATAAATAAAATGTATGAGCTGAAAAGAAAAGGTGTCTGTCTGCATCGCTGTCTTTTTCCTAGAGAGAAAAAATATCCTCAGTCTGTCTTTTTCCTACATCTGGTCAGCTGCTCGGCCTTTTCTGTCTGCTTCCTTCAGTCTGCGCCCTACGCCCGTCTCCCAACCTGTTTTCCAGGACATGCTCCCGCCCGCCCCCCCCCTCCTCTGCTCTTCTGTTAAATGAGTTCCACATGGTCCTGCAGGCTGCAGTCTCCGCACGGGCCGGCAGAGGAGCGCGCGCGCACACACACACACACACACACACACACACACACACACACACACACTAAAACACTCGCTCCGTCTCACGCACACAGACACACACGGAGTCCGAAAGGTTCACAGGTCACTCCCAGCAGATCTTGTGAATGCAACCGTGGATCTCCTCCCGTGTATCTGCCCGGCTGCTGTCTGACTGGACTGCTGGTGGGCTGAAGCTGCTGGCGGTTCAACTGGACGGCTAACGGCCTCGTCTATCTCACACTCCAGCCGAGTGTTTAAGTGGCCGCCTGACTGACGTGTGGTATGACTTGCAGGGGAGGAGAGGCAAAATAGAAGCAACTGTTCGACTGCTGTAACTTAACAGGCCTTTTGAAACGCAGCTCCAAACATACAGCAGGTCGTCAGAAAGCTAATCAACACCTGAATTTTTATACTTTTACCTCCTCTTCTTTTCTCATCTTTCTTCCACTAAACTTATTTCGATTTGAGATTTCAGCCGAGGATATTTTGGGCTCCTTGAAAATCTTTTAGTCTTACATTGCTTTGAAAATTTAAAGGGGCACTCCATCAATTTTACGCCTGAAGTTTAGTGCACTCGTCGTGAAGAGTTCTCCTCAGTCTGAGATAACAGTTGTGTCACGTGGAGGGAGCGCTTCGAGGAGAGTAACCCTGGTGATGTCATCCGGGTTCTCCCAGTTTAGATCCTGCACAAAGACACGGAACGAGGGACCTCCGCATTTATCAAGCAGGAAAGATCTAGTGAACGTGTTTTATGGCCGATGTAGGATCCAGCGTGTTTTCACGGCTGGAAGTCCAAACCAAGGTCCATTGTTTTGTTTCATTGCATTCATTTGATCCGGTTTCACGCTGCAGTTTTGCGCGTCCATGAGAACATTGCATGATCCACCAACGTCCCCGTACAGTGATTGGTTTGTGGAGCTGCGTCTGACGTCGGCGTGTTGTTAAATCCGACTTTAAAAAGTGAATGAACAGACTCCTTTTATTGCTTCTATGTTATTATTGTTATTACGAAGGGGTTTCCATCTGCACTGGTTTTCCTCTCAGAAAGTGACTTGTAAGTTTCAGCCTTTTTATGCGGTTTTCAAGCTTGAGTTTTGATTTCCACAGTTAAATCCTCTCCTCTCCTCCCCATGCGCTCATGTTTGCTTCTTCACTGCTTCTTTTTCTGTTGTTTGATAAGTGATGGATACACTTGTTATTTACTCTGTACTCAGGTACATTTGCTTTAAAACTGTTTTTGTTTTTTTTGTCGGATTAAGATTTTACATAAATAACAAACACACTGTGTGATCAGTAGAGTATAAAAAATATGATGCAATATTCGTAAGTAGATCTTTAATTACCATTACGCATTACCTTTACTTGTAATTCATCTATATTGCATATTGCAGTACTGCTGGTTTTATTTTAGTAAAGGAATACTTTGTCCAATACTTCATAACTGAAAGTACAAAAGTATACATGTCAAGTGTACTTCAGTACCAAAAAGAAAAGTGCTCATTATGCAGGTAGAATGGCTGATATCTGTGATAGTATTATGCTGTATGTCAGAATATTTGATTATGAGTAAGCATCAGTTTAATATTATAGCTGGTGGTTGTGAAGCTAATAATAATCACTGCACTTAATATTATATTGTTTTTTTTACTGAACAGCTTTGCACTGTATTTTACATTTTACGCTCTAGTTATTGTTTAAATCTTAAACTTCAAAGTAAAATGGACACTAGTTCCCCTTGAAATAGGAAGATGCATAAAATGCAATACACACGTAAACAAGCACCTCAGAATAAAATAGTGCTCCAGCAAATGTGCTTAGTTTCCACCACTGTGACTATTTTTTTAATAAAAATAAATCTTGCTCTCTGCAGCTGCAATAGCAGAAATGCACAAGACTCAAACTTGTCTATCGTCTGACAGGATGTTCATTTGTCAATAATAGATGTAATTCAACAGAGAGAAACGGATTATTACATATGTTTTAACTTTGAGTGTGATTGCGACGTACGAACACGCTGCTTGCTAGGCATTTATAGTTTCTATTAATACATAATATCATAAATCTATTGAACTCCAAATGGATCCATCTGAAGTCAGATCTGACAGCAGGTAGCCTCACGACCACTTTGAGCGAGCAGACCCTCCATAATTCAGAGCCACTGAGTGTTGAACTTCGGGGCCCGTGGAGGTTGGGCGGTGGACCGGGTCGAGGGCTGCGGCTCCCGGCCGTCGTCCCCTGTGATCCTCTCGAGCTGCTGCCGGGTCGCAGGGAGAGGCGGATTTCAGCCCACATAAGCAGAGCGGCTCTGAAAGCTCTGGGAGCACGAGATGGAAGTAATAACCGAGGGCACTAACGGCCCTCACTCTGTCTGGCAACACACACGCACACGCACACGCACACGCACACCCAGCACTTTCCTTGTCTTTGCCTCTGGCTCTCACAACTTCCCTTTTTCTCCCCGCTGCCTCTGAATATCACACCTGACCATTCCTGCACTCTCTCCCTTCAAAAACACATTACACATTTAAAAAAAAAAAAAAAAAAAAAAAAAAAAGTTTCCCTTTTCCTGTCTCTCCTCGTCACACGAGCGCTCCTTCCTGTCTCCCTCTATCTGTCCATCTGTCCAGCTGCTCAGACCCATCACTCAGACTGTGTGTGTGTGTGTCTAGAGGGAGTCCAGGTTTTCAGACACTCTCTCCAACCTCGGCTCCTTGACCATTACTACTCCATTATCAGCGGCGATGGAGGGCGCGCCGCAGACGCCTAATGTATCCATTTCCCCCTCCATTTAGGACTCGGCGGCCCAGCGAGCTCCCGGAGTGCTCCCTGATTGGGATTGAATGTCCATTTAAACTGCTGTCCAGCCACCGGGGAGGAGGCTGGGAGGAAGAGGAGGAGAGTGGGAAATACGGGGGAAAAAAGGAAGTGTACAAGAGTGAAAGACTGAGAGTGTGTGTTGTGTTCAATGAGGGGAGGAGGCGAGGCGATCGCTCCCCAGCCTCTGATTTCAGACTCAAGATTTTCTTCTTCCTTTCTTTCCCCCTCTGTCTTGCTGTGTCTCTATCACTTCTTCGTCTTCTTATTTAAAAAAAAAAAAAAAAAAACTTTCAAATACGCCTCCGTCGAGCAAAAAAAAAAAAAGCAGAAAAAAAAAAAGCATTCCTCCTTTGGCGCCGAGCCAAGTGTCAGAACTCAGCACTCGGTATTCTCAAGGTGCGCTTCTAAAAAGAGGGATTTGGAATTGAGATGATTGGAGTTGGCACATCCGTAGAGGATGGAGAAGGGGGGAGGGAGGGGGGGGAGGAGAGAGGAAGAGGGTGAGACAGAGAGAAAGAAAGAAAGAAAGAAGGTGGGAGATCACACACACACACACACACACACACACACACACACACACACACACACACACACACACACAGAGTAGAAGACATGTGGAGGTGAAACGGTACCTTGTAGGAGAACTCCTCCGTTCTTTCTGAAGAGGGGACTCCCCGACCACAACGGAGGACTAGGAGAAGAAGAAGAAGGGATTGGGGAAGAGGGGAGGAGGGAGAGAGGGAGGGAGGGAGAAAAACTGGTCAATCATTTGATCATGCTGCAGCAGACAAGCAGCCCGTGCAGGCGGCTTCATCACGAGGCAGATACGAAAGGCAGGAATTTGAGCCCATAAGCCAGCGCTTCTGATTATAGTGATTAGATTCCCGGGTGTCCCACTGTTGCCATTATTCCCTGTGATTACCTCGGAGAATTACAGCCTCCACGCTGTAGTCCATGGGGGTAATTTCTCATGACAACCCCCCGCCGCCTGCCGCTGGTCCATTCACACATTAGAAAAAAATAAAAAAAAATAAATCAACGTACACACATTTAACATCATGCTCGTGCCACACATGTTTAAGACAGATGCGTGTTACAGTGTGACACGTTAAAAAAAACACACACACACACACACACACACACACACACACACACACACACACACACACACACACACACACACACACACACACACACACACACACACACACAGACAGAGAGAGAGGAACACACAAAGCCGGGGACTTCGTTTAGGTGATCATTGCACCACTAATGAGGGAGGTAATGATGGCATTTCTCACATAGATGGAGATATCTTCATTCACACACACACACACACACACACACACACACACACACACACACACACACACACACACACACACACACACACACACAAGAAGACAATAGATACAGTTCTGCTGGTGAATCCATAATTTTAAGAGAGAGAGATGGAGGCATGGAGAGAGGAGAGGAGAGAAAGAGGCTGGAAGAGCTTTTCCAGGTTGAGTGGTCTTTAGCTCCCCATTAGACCGCACGTCTGACTGCTCCTTCCTTTTTCTTTCTGTAGCCAGACAGCCTGTTCTCAAACACAGGCAGTGTGTCTGACAACATGGGTCTTGGTCATATGTACACACACACACACACACACACACACACACACACACACACACACACACACACACACACACACACACACTCAGAAACAGAAGAGAAAACACCTGGGGACGCTGTGAACCCACCACTTGTTTCCTCTCATCAGGAGAGTTTCCTTTGTAATACGAGTTGTGTTTTATGTTGCGCTAAGCTGCTCAATGAGAGGATTTGGACGTCTGCACTCGTGATGCTGCGGCTCTCACCTCGCCAGATGCACGGGAGAGATGGACACACACACACACACACACACACACACACACACACACACACACACACACACAGTTACTGTACACACACACACACACACACACACACACACACAGCAAAAGCAAAGCAAAAGCAGCGAACGCAAATTTTAGCCCTGAGCCACCTGCTGTTGCCATGGAGAGTTGCCACATTGCGTTGCCACGGCGATAACATATTTTTCCTGCGTTAACAGCCTGTCTGTTTTCCCTACCACCCCACCCCCTGCCCATATCGCCCCCCCTTTTCCATCTCTCCCTGTGCTGTCTCTCTCTCTCTCTCTCTCTCTCTCTCTCTCTCTCTCAACAAATGGCTTCACAGTGCGACAGCACCTGACTTATACTACATGTGTTGCCATGGCGGCGTTTCCGTTACCAAGGCGACCCTGTGCATTTAATGTAGTGGGCGAGGGGCTAAACTCCTAGCAGATGCTTGTTCTGAACCCCCCCCCCCCCCCCCCCCCCCCACTCTCCTACTCTCCCCTCCCTCCGGCATCTTCCCTCATCTTTCTTCTCTAAAGGGAGGGACGAGGGAGGAAAAAGAAAGAGAAGGGAGAAACGTAAAGAGAGGGTGAGACAGAGAGGGAGCTCCTCCCCAACTCCCCCCCCCCATCCCTCTCTCCCTACCTCCCTCCCTCCCTCCTCCTCTCATCCAGATGCTGATGGGGTGTGAAGGAATGCACCATGGAGCTGACCTCCTACCCAGCATGCTCTGTCTCTCTCTGCCTCTTTATGCCTCTCACACACACACACACACACACACACACACACACACACACACACACACACACACACACACACACACACACACACAGGCAGAGTTGGACTGAAGCACGTGCTCTAACTGCGCAGACTCACACACACACAGACACACACGCGCACACACACACACACACACACACACACACACACACACACACACACGTGCAGACACACACTCATGTGCAGACACACACTCATGTGCAGGCACACACTCATGTGGGGGTCGACTGGCGCGGTGAGTTATTAAGAGTCTGTGAAAAAAACCAAGAGGTGTGAGCGACACAAACAGCAGAGGACAAAGAAGCGTCGTTGCGCTGCCTCTATACCCCCCCCTCCCTCCTCGACCCCCCCCCTCCCCCGCTTCCCCTCTTTTGCATTGCCACTTCCTTTCTCTCCAAGTCATCACTCTCCACGTTCATCTTCCACTTGTGCGCTGTATAGAGCTGCTTGAGACAGTCCTTGACCTTAACATAATAGACCTGCCGTGTAACCATTCACGGTCATTACACTTCATAACATAATATTCTTGAGCGTGAGGGCTCTTCAGAAAGATATCGTGTTTTATTGATTGGACTTCAGTTCCGGGATACTAATAAAGGAGACTGCTATTCTCCCGGTGACATTTGTACATTTGTGTTTTTACGTGTGTCTTCGGTATTCTTCTGATCACATGTATTTGCGTTGACCTGTACCTGAAGACGCACTACAGGACGGCAACGCAGCACCAAAACACACAACCTTTATCTTAAAGCTGTACGTGACGAGTTCTTCAGAGCAAAATGTGAACTTAAAATTTTGAACAGAGTGACCCTCTACAGGATGAAGCAGGTATAGATAATGGATGGATGGTGCAGTATATACCTGGGACAATCTCAAAGTTCCCTATTTCAACTGGAACACATGAGCTACATCAGCAGATGGAGTTTCATTATTAAAAAAAAGTTTAAAAAAAACGTGTGCATGCTGACAGGCACGTCTCCATAACAACTATGACCGTCTGCTCACAGCGTCCCTACTGGGCAAAGTTATTACATAGATTAAGACTTCATCTTTTGAACTACAATTTTCCCCTTAAAGTTATCAAGCGGCTTCAAATTCAAAAATAAACTCCTTCCACATGTTTTACACACATTCGAAAGTACTAAAATCCCACTGTAAGTATTATATGAACTCTTAAAAACTTAAGACAAACGTATTATTGCTGCATTGCAACATGAAATGGAAATCTGCTCATGCAGCAAACAGGTGGCAGCGCATTAACAACACATTGTGTACACTGTACATGCTGTGTGTGTTTTATGCTGCTGGTCAGTTCCTGAAGCACAAAATACATTCTTAGATTGATTTTCCACAAGGCCACTACTTTCCATTAATTTAAGGGGGATATAAAAAAGAAAATACTTAAAAAAAAATCCTGGTTATTTAATTATTGTTAATGTTTAAAAAAGGACTTTGCAGGTTTTTGTAAAAGAACATTTTTTTAAAAGCTCTCATCATCAAGGAAAAAAAACACAAAACAGTGCAGGTCATGAAAAGGTTCGTATGAATCTGGTCAGTTCTCGCATGAAAAAGTATGTTGCTTAGCAGCTCGCTCTAAAGTGTTTGTGTTTGTTGTTGAAGTGGATTTAAAGGAAACTAATCGCTGCCCACAACTACAAACACAGACTTTCAACCACAAACGCTTCATCCTAAAAGCTTTTTTATTTCATTTTTGTTTCTAATCTTTGCACATCTCTCAAACTGGGATCAATCAAAACAATCAATGAATCGCCGGACTCAAATTGATTGGTAGTAATGAGGAGTGATTAGCAACTGTTATGATACCGGATTAATCGTCCTATTTTTTTCACGTAACTCCAATGTTTTCTGGTTGCAGCTTTTCACCTGATTTACGTCAACAGTAAAAAAAAAAAAAAAAACAAGGCATTGAAAGACATCAGCTGAAGATCAATAAAGTGAATAACTGCTTCTTCACATACTATAAAGACACAAACGCACACAGCCGGTTCTCCAGCTGCTGCATCACTGAGGGACCTCCTGCTTCCCTCCAACCAAGAAACACACTCACTTACCCTCTCGTTTGTCACTATGCAAATGACCCCCCCCTCCCCCCCCCACACACACTCCGGCCCTATCCCCCCCTCCCCCCCATGTTCCGAATTCAGCCTCCAATTTGTTCCACTTCCCCATACCTCATTGTTCAAAATGACACTTTTACATTTTATGGTGAACCAATTATTCTGTCTTACACAGTCCGCTGGCTCTGCGAGCCAACCTGCCCGGATCAACTGGGGAGCGGGGTGGAGGGCTGCTGCTGCTGCTGCTGCTGCTGCTGGTGGTGGTGGTGGTGGAGTATTCGGAAAAAGAGAGAGAGAGAGAGAAGGAGTGGAAGAAAGAAAAAAAAAAAAAAAAAAGACGACTAATTGTACATCTCTCTGACATATCCACAGGGATGGGCAGAAGAGCTGGAAACCGAAACACTGGCGAAGGGAGAGGACGGAGGGAGGTGGAGGAGGAGGAGGAGAGGTCAGGAGAGGAGAGGAAGAGGGAAACGTGGAGGAAACAACACAGGTGGATGCTGCTGTACAGATGTGTGTGTGTGAGTGTGTGTGTGTGTGTGTGTGTGCGCGTGTGTGCGCGTGAGTGTGAGTGTGTGAGGACTGGTGAGAATAAAGTGAATGTAGACAAAGGAGGATTTAATTGAATGATAAAGTGATGGAAAGAGAGAGAGTGAGAAGAGTGGAGAAAAGAGAGGGAATAAATCACAGCAGAGATAAATAAAGAAGATGGAGCACTGGGTGCCCCACTAGTTGTAATGTATGCCTGAGGATGAGCGGGAGGGTGTGTGGGATATTAAAAGAGGAGACAAGAGAGCGAGAGGAGGAGCGGAACAGAGGAGTGGTAGGAGCCGGAGGAAAACAGCAAAAAACAGGATGGGGGGCGGGGGGGGTGAACGAGAGAACATGTGGAGAGAGAGAGAGAGAGAGAGAGAGAGAGAGAGAGAGAGAGAGAGAGAGAGAGAGAGAGAGAGAGAGAGAAAAAAAAGGCAGCAACCCAGTGCTTTTTTACCTATGATGTGCCTGAGGGCGTGGGAGATACTGTAGGAGGAGGGCCACGAGTGTTGTTGCATGAAAACAGCGTGCAAAAAGATTTAAAGAAAGGAGGGGGCAGGTCAGCTATAACGCCTGCAGCGAGTGGGCGGAGAGGATGACAAATGGAGAGAGAGGAAGTGAAGTGTATGGGGTTTATGTTATATGTGGATATTGGCTATGAAGTCCCCATTTGATTGGCTTTATTTGATTCTCGAAGATCACTCGCATCAGATTCATCACAAGTAAACAAACAAAGGCTCCTTTGTTCGACAACTGTGAAATAAATTAAAAAAAAAGGGCAACCGAGAATATAAAACTGCCATTTGTAACATTTCATGCAAATGTACTCATATTTACTGAGTAAAAATGTAAAAATTGAGTTTGGAATAGATGCGTTCGTATCATCCAGCCGACAACCGCGATCAATCAGGAGTCGTTTCTCCTTTTACCCCGTTCCTAATGCCGTAACAACAGCAAACTCTCTTAACTGCACAACCTTGCATTAAAGCGCTTCTTTTAGCCTCCCATTTTCTGCTCTGCTCTCTTTCTGGGCAGAGTGCTTCAGTTCCATTCACAAAAAGAAGTGTTACCGAAGAGTGTAAGAGACGACACACTCTCACACCGTCATCGGAACTCTAACACGTGTAGCGGCGTCTGTGGTGGTACTGGGACACCCGGAAAAAAGAAATGTCATCGGAGCAGCTCAGACTGTGACAGAAATACAGACCGGATGAAGATGGATGTTAAAAATCGTCTCTCAAGCCGAGTTAGGAGTTTTGTGTTTTCTTTATGTTTGTGTGTCATTGGGTAAAATTTCTATAAACTTTCAGCATATTGTAATTGATGTTGTCTGAGAGAACTTGTGGACTTCTGCACCTCTTCTCTGCTCTGTATTCAGGCTGTACAATATCTAAAGACTTCAGGCCAATCACAGCTCATTTCAGAGAGAGGGACGTTCCTATTGGCTGCTCGACAAATGCAGATGCACGCGGACGTCCCTTCAGATATTAAGCTTGATTCAACAGTGGAAAATCCTAAAGAAATATTTGCTGTTCAAGCATTTGCAACAGCTTGGACACAGTGAACCGTGTACATTTCAACTCTCCTCCCTCCGAGGCACACGGAGGGCGGCCGGGGTGAAACACCAGCTGATGTCATGGTTAGGGGTGGCAGACCGGGACCGGGGGGGGGCAGCCACAGGGGCCCCGCACCGGCCTGCTTAGGTGGAGGTGTTTAGGGGGACACGGGGTCGTCTCTCTCACGGGCCGCCGCCGCCGCCGGTGCCTGCTGGCTGTCGGCCACTACAAGGGTCTGTGAGCATGGAGGCAGGCGACGTGTGGCGCAGGCTGCGGTGGATATCACACACTTTGAATGGAGGCCACTGGGGAGTGACGGGACGAAGGGTCGAGACCCCCGTCCGCCCGAAGGAAGGGAGTTAAGTCGAGAACCAGCCAACACGTGCACCGTGGAAAGAGAGCCGGTCGAGATACCCTCAGCAGTCCGGAGAGCGCTGTAGCTGCTCGCCGAAGGGCAGGCGGGCAGCAACCATTGTGTTGCATGCGAGTATGAAGTGCATGAATCTGTCTGTGTGAATTTCATTCATACCTGAGAGAAACGTCTGAGTGCGAGATCATTTCCAAAGATGAAGGTCACAAATTCTCTTAAAACTCACAACATAAGAAGAAATCTGTTCATATGTTTGGCTGTAAAATGCCTTAGAAGTGGGGAAACATGCCATAAGCATGTATTCATGTATATACTATACTATATGTATAATTAATGATTTATCAATTAATTATCGAAGCTCATTAGGTGACGAATCAATGATAAATATCTGATATTTCATATTTACTCCTGTCAGACGATAGATCAGAGAGTCTGTCTTACCTGTGGTGAAATGTCTGTGGCAGGGTGGGTGGGGAGGTGGAGGGGGTGGCCAGGCCGGGCGAGTACGGATGGTACGGCGTCTTCTTCAGTGCCTGGATCAGGTTGTGCCTGTACTCCGGGTCTATGGACCACAGGGAGCCTTTGCCTATGCTCTGAAAGACAGGAAGGAAGGAGGGGTTGTTATTAGAGGAGATATCACGGCCCCTCAAAGCACATCACAAACACAGCACACCGACCTGAGCCTCCAGCTCCGGGGCCAGAACTCGAGAGTCCAGACCTCCTGCTGGATTCACTCTGAGGTGCCAGTCATCACGTTAAAGCACCCTCGAGTTTAATATTGCGATTATACAACAAGTTACCATCTAAATTAAATGTATAATCACAATGTTGTCAAATTGTGGGGCAACTCGCTCTCAAAATATACAACTTTTTGTTGCGATTCCCGTTTCCATGGCAACGCACGGGGGTGTGGCTAACAACTGGAAAACAATCAGTCGCGTCAGTAGACTCTTGTGTAATACATGCAATGTTTACAACTCAAGGAAGTAGGCCGACCCTTAGCAACGACCCTAGCAACAGAGTCGAGATCGAGTCCGTTTTATCGCTTTCTAGAGATCGTTCCTCAAACTGAATAAATACAGAACATAGAAACACTAAACTGCTCAGCTCGCTCAATCTCGTTGGAATGAAGATATCCGCTGAAAAAAATATATCGATGAACCGATCAAGCCAGCTGCCGCTGGGATTTCAAGTGCGCAACTATCCGTGGTGTAACGGTACGGGTGCTCTGAACAACAAATAAGGACCAAAAGAGACCCGATTTCAGCAAATGGGTCACATTTAACAGGCTTATAACAAGTAAAAAACAACATTATAATGCATTTTATATGAAATTCAATTCCAACTATATGTTTCCATTGGGGAGGCGGAGTGATATTTCTAGTGATGAGCAGGGTGTGATGTCGTGAGGATTTGAACACGTTTCAAATGTACAGTTGACCAATCAGATCTCCGGGTCGGAACTACTTGTATCTTATTTACCAACAATTCTGCATTTGCATTGAAAAAACAAGACCTTGCGAGTCTACTGGCTGATAGATCACCCCCCCCCCCCCAAAAAAAAAACCAAACAACAACAACAAACAGACATCAGCCAGACAAACATTCCCATATTCCCGAGGAAGAGAGGAAGATACGGATCTGATGAATGAGAAATAAAACACCCTCAATGCCACCCTCGCTCAGTATTTTCCTCACCAAAAAAAAAAAAAAATCACAAAGCCTCGCTCTGATTAAGACACTGGGAAACTCTTTAACTTTTTTCACTCCAGAGGCGATGATGGTGTGTATTTTTAGATCAAAGCAGCTTCCCCCTCACCTAATGAAGCTGTCGGCTCCCAATCCGAGTGAAACCAGCCTATAGATTATAGAGAGAGGCCGCCATGAAAATACACTCCCCCGTCTCCGTCTCTCACAGCCTTCGCCGCGCTTTCATCTGCCGTGTCATCTGAAGGTGGCAAAAACCGGGAAGTTCGTGTACGGCGGCGACCGAAGACGGCAGGGAGAGGGAACATAAAGTAAATATAAAATTAAAGCCGTCCTGCCTCGTGTTCGGCTCACTTTGTAGTGCTCTGTGATATGTTACAGGTACAGGCTACGGGGCGGGGAGATGTCATGACTGTGGACTTCTGATTTCTGCAAAGTACGACAAGGAATCTATTAAGTGGGAAATGTCAGATATGGTGCAGCCGTGCAAGCGAACAGTAATTGGGGACAAATTCTAAAACCTGAGGCGCATTTTGTATCAAAGTGGATGAGAAATCTGCACCTTATTGCTTCCCCTGCAGTCGTGGGTCGATCAAAACCTCTCCCAAATTATACAAAATTTGAACTTATCTTTCAACATGCAGGTATCATGACGTACGATGAAGTATTTTTTCCGCAATTTTAATCATCTGGTGACCACTCACATTTATGTTGCAACCTTTAAGGTTTATTTATCAGACTTCTAAGTACCCGCACTAATATATCCAACAGTGACTGACATAAAAAAAAAAAAAAAAAGAAACCTGACATATAAATATATAAATTGAGATGAAATAATTAGACCTTGGCTAGGCACACCTTATCAAATCTAAGTTTGGCAACAGCTCCTTATAATAAAGCAGCAGCTTCTACTGTAGTGGCTCATGTATCTGCACTGTAGCCAGCTAAGTCTTAATCAACTGAGGAACCATATGGAGTGCTCTTTAATTTAAGTTAGAATATTTTTTTTGTAAAATCAAAAAAAAAGTTTGTTGGAGGTGAAAAGTTCTGTTGGTTTTCTATGGAACGCACATAATTTCATTCAATCCAACCAGTGGCCCACTGTGACATCACACATTGGGTTTTTGAACGGGTGTTTTGCAGCCTCAAGGCATTTCGGCATTCATCATCCTGTTGGTTTTTTTGGAGCCAGTAGTGGTTATGTTTGGAAGAGCTGGGGAGGAGGGAGCGGTGGATCTGACTGACAACTCGAGGGAACCTGACTGCACCCCAGGCATGTCAATCAAACCAGGTACCTCCCCGAACATACCTCTATTTGAGGCCTGGTGTCAAATTATTGATGGAATTATTTTCAGAAGGAGGGACTTTAACTAATGACACCATAATCACTTGTGAAAAAAAAATGACTGACTTTGTATTTCGTAAGAGAAGTTGATGCTTTTTAAATGTGAACCACTAAACTTCACTGAAACATGTCACATTTAGCATTGATCTGTTTTTACACGGCTGACAGCAAGTGCTCAGGTACAGTTTGGTCATGCCACTAATATTAGAGCAGGAGGTCACACTTTTACCGAGCAGATGTCTGAAAAACAGCAAATGATCAAGTGCATTAAAACCAAAGCTTGACCATCTGATGTGCTGCAGAACACGTCCTGCTGCAGGCTTCAAAATTCACCCTTCACATTTATGTCTGATTTGATTTCAACTCCTTGATATTTTTAAGATGGAAATGTTGGGGGCTGGCAACTCATGATGGAAGCCGTTTCAGAAGACTCACATCTCTTAAGTAAAAACATTTATTGAAGTTCGATATCGAGGAGAACAGAGATCAGTGATACACCGACGCATCTCTGAAGGCTGCTCTTCTTGCCAGGCCTATTGATGCACCTACAAGAATATTAAGTCACGTTAAGGCACCTCACTGATGTCGGAGTGCAGTTCAACTGTTTAGACTATTTGGCTCCTTCCTGTCTGGAGGCTCGGTCTCTCATATCTTTCACCCCTGCTTGTACAGTATGTGGCTGCTGCTAATGGTGTACGGCCAGCGGGAAAAAGCTGTGTCTACACAGAGAGACCATAAATAAAATTCCTTTACAATCTGTATGACAATAACAAAGTGTATCATTGCTAATGAGTGCTGACCGCGCAGCGCCTCCGTGGATTAATTGTGTCTCCCCGTCAGCCTCCTGATCCCAAGATGTCCAGTCGAAAACTGCTCTCTGACCCACTGCAGCTTCTGACCTTGTAAGAATTCAAGAAGCTAATAGGATGTGTGTGCACTGTTGATTTGTGTCGTCCTCCCCCCCTGTCCCACCCCCCCCGTCTGGATCTTTGCATTAGTATGTCAGTCATGTTGAACACAGGCCATATGTGCTGTGTTTTGCTCTGTGTGTGTGTGTGTGTGGGTGAGTGTGTGTGTGTGTGTGTGTGTGTGTGTGTATGGCGAGTTCCCTAGGGAGTGTGATATTACCCAGCATGGTCTGCTCCTGGGAGTGCTTCTATTACTGCCAGCAACGCCTCTCCTGGAGAGCATGATATTACACACACATACACTCGCTCCCACAGAGGTGACCCCCACTGGGCCAAATTTCCCCTTGCGCCTTCAGCCCGCCAGCGCTTGTGTGTGTATATATATATATCTATATGTGTGTGTGTGCAACTAGTCTGCCGGCCGATTAAATCAATGCTCTCTCCAGAATCTCTGTCTGCTGGATCCCCTGCCTCTGCCAACCAGCCAGCCAATCAAAATGTCCAATCTCTCTCTCTCTCCCCCTCCCCCCCTCCCCTCCTCCTCCGTTGATAGGCCAATCACAGGTTGCATCTCACAGGAAGGGTCTGTCACCTGGGCTATAGCGGTCGCCGTGGCAACAGGCATCATCCAAGCTTGGAAGCGAGAGGAGGTGAAATGGACTTTTCAATTCTCTGACAAATTCCACAAAGTTGAGAGAAAGGCAGCACATCTCAGAGCTGGAGAAAAAGTATGAGGTCAGAAATCAGTTTCCGAGGGGTTCGGGTTTGATATGATGTGACGCGGAGGGTAAAAATATGTCACATCCACAACAAAAAGGTGGGTCTCGAAGCATTGAAGCAGGTGACAGGGGATTGCCTTTTCGACATTCATCCCGAACTGTTTGTGATCTCTATTTGTTGTTATTTCCTCTCGTCATCTTTTGTTGTGTTTCTTCTACGTTCTGGAAAATCGTCACAAAACTGCGGCGTTAAAGAGCAGGATTACACAACAAATAATCCACAAGCCGAACGGTTAACTTCTACTTTAAGAAGCATCTTTTTTTTTTAAACGAGACGAGGCACTGCAATCGATTTTAAACGGAAAGTTTAAGCAGCATTTCTCTTAAAAGAGATGGATTTAGACTTGATTAAGAAACCGGCCGCGTTTGTATGTCTCTGTGGAATACCGAGAAATATATAGATATATATATAGAAAATACCTAAATATATGTATGCAGGTATTTTCATGATAAATTAAACATACAACTTGCCCGGGACACATCATAGTGTGAGTAAAAGACAAAAAGGGAAGACAGAGTAGACAAAGGCAGGGAGAGAGAGAGAGAGCCGGAGAGAGAGCGAGCGGGATGATTGTGTGTTGCTAACATCTGTTTCCTGTGTTATATAAGCTGTGGGGGCTGGTCTCCCTTGGAAATGGGAGATATTAAAAAGTCCTGCTGCCACTGACCCCGCGAGTAACACAACACTCCCGCTACTGCATTCCTGTTATCTTATCGCATCTACCTGTCACACATGTTCGACACATCAGGACGGACACTGGAATATATTTTAGACTAAATGCATGAAAAACACATCCTAACAGGACCAAACTCTTCACACTAATCTCACCACTCTGTGAATTTAACCAATTTTTACTCCTTCTTTTGGTTTATAAGAACAGTTTGACAATTTTAACGCAGAATATAAAAAAAACCCTCTCCCTGCTCTCTACAGGTTATATCTTGGTCATTTAATTATGTTTTTCTGGGGGTTATTTCTCAGCAATGTTGTAGATTTTACACTTTATAGTAAACAAACAACATGTTAATGGTGAGCTCCTGAGGTACTTTAAAATTTTCTCCACCTTTGAGCAAAGCTCGACTGGCTGCTTTGACCCATTTCCAGTCTTAATGCTAAGCTAAGCTGCTACATATTTAATGCACAGACATGAAAAAGGTATTAACTTATGGTAAGAAAGCAAAAAAAAAGAAAAAAAAAGTATATTTCCCTCAATGGGAATTGTTCCTTTCAGGCTGGGCGACATTATATATTTTTCTTACTGTCAACAAATCCGGTGGAAACAACAAAAACAACAATGAGTTCATGCAACTAATAAGTAATGAGTGCGTGTAAATCTTATTCCTCTGTGCAGCTGAGCTACAAACACATCCGTGAGTGATACGGTTGCCCAGGGTAGCATGTTTCCTCATGACAACAAACATGGACATTGCAGTGTATTTTTTGGGCCGTTGCACACAGACACACGCACGCACGCACGCACGCACGCACGCACGCACACACACACACACACACACACACACACACACACACACAAAAAGAAGCTGAAAAGCAGTTTTTCTTCCTGTTTGAGCACCGTTTGCTAAAAACTACTGTGTCCGTCTGTTTTTACAGAAGCAGTCTGTTTTTAAAGGTTAAGATTTTCACGAAGAGTTTCAGGCCTGAGTGCCAGAGACGGGGTAAAGAAGTCAGAAAGCATAAAGAAATTGTTTAATTTTGGTCTTTTTATAGAACTTTGTCACTAAAAAGTACCATATTTAACTGTTATAATGCAGCTGCGTTCCGTCATCTACGGAAAACTGCAGCTTTAAATAGTGTAATCGTGATTAAAAATGGCATCCACATTTTGAGGGTTAATACGGGAGGAGAAAGTACATTTTGTTTTCGACTCTGTAATGAAATGAGATAAAAAAAAGACGTACGATGCACAGAGAGCACGGAGCTGCCACTCCGCGTGGAGGCATCAGCGTAAGAGGCTTTGTTGTCTTCAACATTTTCCTGCGCAATATGACTTAACCTATACTACCAATCTAAAGTATTACGACTGCGTACAGTTGGATGATGGACGTCCGCAGTTGGAGTGAACGCTTCAACCCTGGCTGTGTTTAAGCCTGATTAACCCACTGTGATACAAGGATCCGTCATTACTTACTGTAAATACACAGATAAACAGGAGGATTAATAATACGGTATACGGCAGGAGCAGTGCAGCATGCAGCGGATACGTGTGCGGACACGAATCCATTCAGCACAGCAGAAAAGAAACAATTTGATGCTCGAAGCTTAAATACACACACTGAGAGAGATTTACAGCAGACGCTGCAAATGTTCCATAAGTGACAGTTTTAAAGAGGAAAGAGGCGAAAAAGGAGTGGAAAAGTACAAGAAGGGGAATATTTCTGCTTGATATGAGACCATTTCTGGACTATCTGAAAGCCAAATGAGAACAAAGAGCCAGCGGCAGGACAAAGAGGTCTAGTAAATGTAAATGTTGGTTGGACAACAGGTTCTTTTTATCAGGCCATAGAAAATCTGAGCGTGATAATATGTGGAAATGTCTTCTACAGGTGCTGTGAATCGACTTTTCCTCCACAAGTAACAAGGCTGTTCCCCATGTGGTTTTAATTTAGTGCAAAGTTCATGCTTCTCATGCAGTCGAAGTTTTCCCTTTTTTGCGTCGGTGATTGCGATCGCATATTTTCAAAGACGAGAACAGAGCAAACTTAACTTCAGACTGAAAATCAGATCAGTCCATTTTTACTGATTCACCAGGTGCACTTCGACACCTTCAACCGGCCACTTTCTTACGTCTTTATTAAAACACAGTCGTCAGTGCAAAATATACAAACACGGATTATATTTGAGACGCGAAGTGGCCCGAGCCCAATGTAAACAGCTCCCGAAGCGCCGATGATAAGCTGTCATTTAGTAATTCATTCCACTGAGGTCATTTGGGTTCTGGTTCCCCTTTGGCTCATCACGGTAGCATACATTTTTACACCTGTGAAACTTCTCCGAGAGCACCGGCCTTACGGGTGTTTAAATTGCTTCCCCCGAGGCGACGCTGAACAAATGGCGTGCGACGACAAGGCGCACGACTTCTGACTCGCAATCACAGAAACAAACACGTCGCAAACAGATAACAGAAACAGCCCGTCATACATTTTAACGGTGTTTTAAAGCAGCAACAATTGTTTTTGTTTGTTTGTTGATAGTGAAACATGCTCCGACATTTACATATTATATCAGCACATAAAGTTGATGTGGCTGATTGGCTTATGTTTTTCTCCTTTTAGCTGTTTTGGTTTCCACCGACTCCTGACTGAAATATCTGGCTATGTTCACTTGCCGGCTGCTGACTGTTCATTGGTTGTTGCTGGACAGGAAGCAGGAAGCTGCCGGCTGATTTGAGAGCAGGGGCGAAGAGAGCTCTGAGATTGAACCGATACAGTAAATATGAGAGTTCTGAAACCAAAACAAAGAGCTGAAAGATGCTAAAATACAGCGTAGTTCCAATCAGCTGGCAGGTCTCTATGTCTTTGTCTCCACGAGCGATCCCTTTCACAATAGAACAGAAAGCTTTTTGTCATCCGTGTATTTTTGGAAAATACAACGAAATTGGGACATCGGTTAAAAAAATAACCCGATTTTATGAATAAAAATAACTACACAAAATACAATAAAAAAATAAAGTATAAAGTAGGAATAGTGCATAAAGTCAGATTGCCCGAGAATATTGGACGTTGGAAATAATAATTTTGCCCATACAGTGAGATTGAGATTATTGCACAAGGAATAATACTATTGCACATCGAGTGTTATTGCAGCATGTAGAATGTAATTATTGCAAATCAAGTGAATCAAATTATATTCATTTCAGTTGATTAAGAGTGTGAGTGGCCTTGGGAAAGAAACCGTTCAAGAGTTAAGTCCTATTACACACAGTAAATTAAACAATTGTCATCGTTAAGAATACGAATTAAAGCAGCTTTAAATATCTTTGAAAACCTTGCCTACCGTATATGGAGAAGCTAGCTTCTTGAAGGAGCCCAAATGCTTCGTCACCGCGGCTGGTCTTCACTTTTTTTTTTATTGTTTTTATTTTTCATTACTCATAAATAGTCGTCTCACACATATATTCCTTGTTTTGATCACAGTTTTTGTCTCAAATAGATTCGGCTTTTTGCATGCATACTTAAAATGACCAGAGAAGCAAAATGAAAATCAATAATTTGTTTGTAATTTTAAGAAAACTACGATGCAATCATATCAGATATTTATCCTTTAGATTCTGACCGATACAACTGCAAACCGAATGTATTGGCCGATATTGGCATATGACAGATATGTCTGTGATATTGGCCTATCACAGATATATCTGTATCAATGTATATGTTGGCCAACGTGCACTGATATGAAAACTTTTTACTGAACATAATGCAGAAAAAGAAGCTCGGGTTAATTAGCTTTCTATTGCTCTTATTTTATTTTCAGTGTGGACAATAAACTGTAAAATATCCAACCTCCATTACATACATTACACATATAAGTGTCAAAAGTAGTTGATAACCACATTTGAGGGATGAACGCACAAAACATGGAAAGAATATCAGCCAATATATTGATATCAGAACATTTTTGCTCCTCTAATATTGGCATTGACCCCAAACATCCACTATCGTTTGGTCTCTGTTTTTTTTTTCTTGCAGTAGTTTTATGGCTTCAACAATCTGCTGATAAATGAAGACGAAATAAAAAGAAAACACCTGAAGCAGACAAATCTCTGCTCACACCAAACGCTGCAGTTCATAAAGCTCCGAGCGTTCAAACGTGGAAGAATCAAGGACGCCTCTCATCTGAACGGGGCACCGTTAAGTTCGGGGTGACACACTTAAGTGCAACGCCAAGAGACTTCATAGTGAGTCTTAGATTACAAAACTGCCTGTTCCTCTCTGCTGTGATTTCATAAGAGGCTTTGAGAGATATATCGCTGAGTGAGTGTGTGTGTGTGTGTGTGTGTGTGTGTGTGTGTGTGTGTGTGTGTGTGTGTGTGTGTGTGTGTGTTTGTGTGTGTGTGTGTGTGTTTGTGTTGTTACAACACTGATCTTCAGCACTGATCCACCAGTCTGAGGGCAACAACACTTGTCATTAAGGCATGTCATTCAGCACAGAGAAGAATCCTGTTTGTAAACAAAGCCATGGCAACCGTGGGACTCGCACGCTCTCTCTCTCTCACAAGTTTGCACTCCCACACGCACGCGCGCACGCACACACACGGAGCAGCAAGCTTATTCTAAACTAGTCCCCATCTTGTCATCTGCCTGGATATGACCCAGAAATACAGCCACTGGAACAAATAGGCCACTGTCATATTAATCTCCACCTCTGTAAATTGATGGAAATATAATTTGGTGCGTTCAGAGTAAGCCACGACTCCCCGCTTCCCCCATTTCTCTGCCTTCGTATCTCCGTCTTTCCCTAGCGACGATAACTTGACCTCCACTTCACCAAATCCCTCGTCTTTCTTCTTCTCCACGGCGAGCCAGCGAGTAAAACATAATGCAGCATAAAGAGAAATATATTACACATCGCCGTAATTGCAGGCTCGATTCAAAAAGACATAAACACGTAAAGGAAAAAAAAAAGCAAAGCAGGAAAAAAAAAAGAAAGAAAAAAAAAAGGTGCATTCACATGCAGATAGTCTTGGTGAAAAGCTTTGAATGGCAGAGTCTGACTAAAATTACAGAGATTCTGTAATTGCAGCTTCAGATAAAGCACAGCACTTGGCAGGTAGAGTAAGAGTCTGCAGAGATGTGCCCTCATTTCTACACCGACACAGCGCTCGCATGTGTGTGTGTGTGTGTGTGTGTGTGTGTGTGTGTGTGTGTGTGTGTGTGTGTGTGTGTGTGTGTGTGTGTGTGTGTGTGTGTGTGTCCTTTTAAGCATTCATGCGTGTTTGTGAGTGTGCATCTGTGTGTTTGTTTGTGTGTCGTCAGACATGCCCTGTGTGTGTTTGGGAGTGTGTGTGTGTGTGTGTGTGTGTGTGTGTGTGTGTGTGTGTGTGTGTGTGTGTTTGTGTGTGTGTGTGTGTTTGTGTGTGTGTGCGTGCGAGAGATGGGGGGGGGGGCAGAATAGGTTTGAAGGGTTAATTAGCATGCTGTCTTAAACAGTGTGCAGTGACAGGAAGACAAGACGAGCTGTCCTTGCCAAAATCACCTCTATGCATGCTGCACACACACACACACACACACACACACACACACACACACACACACACACACACACACAAGCACATATGTGCATATAACACAAGATGAGGACATATACTTTTTTCCCCCTTTCAACACCTCAGTGCCCATTTCAAGCTCTCACACTTGCAAGCACGCGCGCACACACACACACACACACACACACACACACACACACACACACACGCACACACACACACACGCACGCACACGCACACACACACGCACACACACACGCACGCACACACACACACACACACACACACACACACACACACACACACACACACACGCCTAAGTCAGTAAAGCCAAATCAGTTTTCCCGTTGCTACAGCAACAGCATACTTTTATGTCAACTGCAACCTTGTTACTATGGAGATATGTATACAAGAGAAACTCTGTGCCGTCGTAGTCAAGGGCCAGATGACAGCATAGCGTGAGGGTGTGCGGCGCACAGACACACACACGAATACACACACACACACACACACACACACACACACACACACACACACACACAGAGTTGAGATTCACACGCTGGTCAAGGAAAGCATAGCGAGCTCTCATATCCTCCTGTATAATCTCAATCAGCTAAACACGCAAAGCTCGCATTGATCCTCGCTGTCTGTCCCCCACCCCCAACACCCTCGGGCGAGATGGAATCTAAAGTCTGTTGGCATCCGTGTTATTAAATCCTCCAGTATTAATTTAGCACTAATTGAGTGAGGGATTCATTCCCCGTTTACCCTGAGTCTTTAATGGAGTGAAATCTGGATGGGAAAGCCAGTATAAAAGACTGTATCAAGACTTAAATCAAAAACGAAACGCTGCTCCCGCTGGGGAAGCACAGAACGTCAGAGTGAAAGAGAACTATGAAAGCCGAGATCATCAACTATTGATAAGGCCGAATCTGGTACAGCTGTAGACAAAATACAGAATATGTTTGACTTCAAGTTGGATATGCCTGCAAACCGCTGATAACTGTCTGGCTGTGAAAGAACTTATAACCGCACATGAACTCGGGAATAATGGGCCTGTATGCACCATACGGCTGCAGGGATATTCTACGACGGAGGTATACGATACACGACTGGTGAACGATTGGTGCTTCTGGAGGGAGTCAAAAGGGGGGGGGGGGGGCGCCATTAAACAATACGCCTAAAACTGCACACAGCGAGCGCTACAACGTGATAATAAATTGATATTAGAACTGATATGAGACAGACATGGGTTAGTTAGAACCAGGGCTTTAATGTAGTAACGGACAAATATTTAACTTGACTTTTTCAAAGATATTCTCAGTTCATGTGTATCTAGAAAACAAGTATATTTAGGTCACACCTCATATTGACCCGGATATCAGACATTTTCTTTCAGGAAATAAGGTTTTGAAACCTCGGAGAACGTCTCACATTCACGGACTAGATAATTATATGTTTTAAACATCAGATCATTTTTTTTTTGAACGATAGAGTACCAGTGTTCAGCGACAACAAAGTGGTTAATTCATGTATTGATCAACTATTTCGAGCAATAGTTTTTGAGTCATTTTTTGGTGCGAAAATGCTCCAATCTGTGATATATGAAAGAGAGTTTCACATATTATCGCACTTCATGTTTCACCTGTGCGAGAAAAGACTTGAAATAAGAAGCGAGTGATTAATGATGTCTGTGGGAAACGGTCCCAGCAGGACAAAAGGAAACGTGATTACTGCCCTCAAAAGCAAACTCTGGAAAAGTTGTGATTGTAATCGGGGTCTATGTTCGAAATGCGCTGCCCAAGAAAATGGCTTCAATTCGGAGGTTCCTCACCTCACCATTCCTCATGAG